>NC_142010.1:62943850-63098414 GCF_049901735.1 Notechis scutatus
ATCAGGGTGGAGCCTACAAGTGAATCACTGATTATAGTGTCAATTAATCATGGCCAGAGTTGGCTTCTCACCATAATAGTATGGATGCTTGAGCAATACAAGTGAGTTAATATGACAAAATGTACTTTTCAGATTTTGTGATGAGTGAAGATGGTTCATTCTTCTAGGATTATACAATATCTAGTATTCTGTTTCTTTTCTTAGTCATCTCTTTCATACATATTTCAAGTATGCTAGGTGGTTCATTCAGTAGGTGAGGGTGGGCAATCAATTTTCCCAAGGGGCCCCAAGGGACTCCTGTGGAGGGCCAAACCAATAGAGTTGTAAAAATGTATAGGCTTGCGTGCACGTACATAAATTGGGGAAAAACCAGCAATCTCCTTCAAAATCAAAGCAATGTAGTTGCATTATGTGCGTGACATACACTTATTTCATTTCTAATTCCAATTGAGCTCACGCAGGCAGGATATGGACAGCCAGGAAGCCGGATGTGGCCCCGGGGTCATAAAATGCCCAGGACTGCAGTAGATAGATATAATATACACAAATATCATTGTACCTACTCCGAAGATCTACAGTCTAAAGAGAATATTGGCCTTGTGTCATTTGAAAACCATACATACTCTTGAAGTATAGGCTGGTCTCTTGCTTATCAAATGGAGTGAAGGGGGTAACAACCATGCCTGGAATAATGGCCATACAGTAAGATTCCCTGTTTGGAAGCAGGTTATTAGGTAGAACCAGGATCCTAAAGCTCAGCTTGTAAAGTTTTTGAAGTTCTGCCCAGAGCTGCCTACTTGCCTCTGAACCAATTACTGGAACAAAGCACCAACATGTCATGGTTTCCTTACCACTCCTTATGTGAAATCAGAAGGAATATGATAGTAAACTTCCAGACTAACATTTTATTGAAAGGCATAAATCTCTGTGAAAACTAATACAACTTATTAATGAAAAGATATTTCTGGACTCTTTCTGATTTTTGACAACCATTGGCTAAGATGGTACAACACTCTATATTGGGGTGTCAACCTGGCTGCCCATGGGCGGATGCATCATGCGCAGGCCACGCCCATCCCAGTTCTGTAAATGGGAAAACTATCGCAAAACTTCATGTGATAGCAACGTGACCACGAGTTTGACACCCATGCTCTATATGGTGAAAGTGTGACTAGGGAAATATCTCATGTATCTTTGGAGGGACATCAACATACAAAACTTGGAGATGCTCCAGTACCTGATACTCTTTGTAAAAGCAAACATAGGCTTATAGGCCCCAATCTAAAGAAAACGACTTGCATCTGAGTTGCATTAACAATTATGGGAAAAATTAATAACAACCAGCTTAAATCTACATCTGTGAATGCTTCAGAAATTATTGGAGGAGATGCTTTGGACCTCACACAAAGCTGAGCACAGTCCTTCTCTGCTATTTATTAAACAAGCCTAAACCTTTTCAGGCTTCTGAGTGAGGAAGATGCTACTACTTTAAGTAATCTGCTTATATGAAAACTTTTAAAGAACTGTTTTATTGCATGGGGGAGGTGTTTCTGGACACACATGGTTCTTTTTACATAGTTTTCTGCTCTGAAATGCAATTGTAAGTGATCCACAGTCATTTGGAGTTGGGCAGTCTCCAAATTTAAAAATAAACAAATGGCATCTTTTCCCAGCTTTGTGAAAAAGTTTGAAAAGGTTTGGCCTTCTTTAAAGAAGTGCATGCCCTCTGAAGCAATTCTGAATCTTTTTAAATGAAGAATTTGAAATAAATGTTCAACAATTTTAATGATACCCGAGTATTATTCACATTTTCCAGATTGGAGATTCATAAATGTTTCATCCTTTGTTCTGATGTATACAAAAAAAGAAGGCAGAACTAAGTTCTATGGAGAGAAATTGCAATGAATTGGATTTTGGCTCAGCATTAGGGAAAACTTCCAAATGTGAGAGCAATTCAAAACAGACTGCCTCCAGAGAGGGGGAAAAAGTTTTCCTTAGCTTGGGATATTTTACAGATGCTGGGAAGGATCTGTAAGGGATGGTGGAGCAGCACAAAGCATAGAATTGGCCCAAATGATGACTAAGTTCCTTGGCAATTTATGATACTAGAGTGTGTGTTACCAAAATGTGTCCAGCATTTTCAAAATTCCTTGAAATGATACTCTCTACATACATGCAGGTTTTTTTTAAAGAGTAAAAAGTGTTCTTATGGTTAAAATATTATTCCTAATGTTTCAAGTAACTTTTTTCCTCTATTGAATCCTACTCCTTTTCTATCTTTTTCCAGGATGTAACTTTGAACAGTCATTAAATAAACTGTTGTAAGTTGAGGACTACCTGTATTAGATTTAACCTAGCAAATATTGCACAAAATTAAAAGTACAAACTCTGAATCCAGTATTATGTTCAGATACAGATAATGAGAGTTGGAAGGGACCTTATAGTTCATCTAGTCCAACCCCCCACCCAAGCAGGAGACCTTACACCATATCTGACAAGTATATCTTGAAAGTCTCAAGTGATGGCGCTCCCACAACTTCCGATGGCAACCATTGGTTGATTGTTCTCACTGTCAGAAAGTTTCTCCCTATTTCCAGGTTAAATCTCTCCTTGTTCAGTTTCCATCCATTATTCCTTGTCTTGACCCCTTCCTCTCTGTGGCAGCCCTCAAATATTGGCAGCCCTCAAATCTTATCATGTCTCCCCTGGTCCTTCTCTTCACTAGGCTAGCCATGCCCAGTTCCTGTAACCGTTCTTCATATGTTTTGGTCTCCAGTCCCCTAATCATCCTGGTTGCTCTTTTCTGTACTTTTTCTAGAGTCTCAACAAAAGTGGTGAGCAAAACTGGATGCAGTACTCTAGGTGTTAAATTAAATGTGATCCGAATATATACACACATTCAAATTGCTCTACCATCTTTAATGTGAAATTCATAGATACTCATGCAACCAACATTAAAAAGAATAACATTAAGAAATTTAAACAGGAAGCATTTGCAGGGAGGGCTAGAAGTAGCTGTATGCCAAAGGTGTTGGATTGAAGAAGATAAGGCAGAGAGAATACCAGGGGAAGAAAGTCCTCCAATCTCAACTTACAATCAATTGCCCATCTTAGAAACCAAGTTACTAGCGTGCTTGTGGCCTTAGCCTCTAAATGCTTATGTTTGTCTGCAACACTGTACCTTCATCATCCATTTTTGGTGTTGTCTAAAGCAGTAGATCTTAACCATCTCCTGATATATTGACCACTCTGCTGCCTGGCAGGATCACTTCCAATCTATTGGTTTCCAGGGTGGTGGTGAAGATCTGCATTTGGTGCTACCTTGGGTGCCTGCTTCAGCAAGTTTCAGTTTATGTAATCTTGAAATTCCTGTCAGCAGACACACTTGGGCCTTGATTTTGTTTCTGAGCAGATCACTAGTAATCTGAAGATGGACATGAATTTTTATCACCCTATTGTCATGGTTAGATAATGCCCTCATTCAGTTACACTAGAGAGCTACACTTGACTCCTTGTAACAGTGGGATCCATTTGGATGGTTCAGCTAATTGATCCAGCTAATTTCCAAATGATATTTGAAGTATTTCTCTCCAGCAAGCATTTCTGTCTAATGTCTGATGCACAATTGGCAACAGGAAGTACACCGGGCACTGGATAGATTTGCCCCCAAATAACCAATTCTAATTTGCAACTAAGTTTTCTGAAAAAACTTCTACTCCAGGAAATGGAGCAGAAATGCCTGGAGGAGGAAGTTAGAAGCAAATCTGATGAAGCGTGGGTATGTGCCCATGTGAGACCTACGCAGTGTTGATAAAGGAGGCAACTTTTCCTCCCTTATTGCATCAGTAGGTTGTCATTTCATGATATTATTTACGATGGCTAACTGCCATCTTGAATAAGATCATGAAAATGACAGCCTACTGATGCAGTACTGTGGAGTATCATCACTATGCTGATGATACCCAACTTTACATCACCTGGCAATAAAGGAGTTACTATTGATGTCCTATCCCAGTGTCCAGAGGCTGTAAGAGACTGGATGGGCAAGAACAGATTGAAGTTTAATTCAAACAAGACTGTTCTGACCCAGCCTAAGCAATAGTCCTTCAAAAAGTTAACAGCAGCAACAGACCTTATCAGTTCCTTGCGATAATTGCAAGGCCGTGAGCTCCAAGCCAAAAGGCTGCAAATTAAGTTCTGGCAAGCAGTCTCTGTGGCACAAAACACAATGAGCAAAATCTTCAGAAAGATGAACTGTTGTCTCCCCTGACAACCACTCCCCTTTCCTTCTATTTATTCCCGGAGCCAGGGAGGGACCATTCAGCATCCACGTGTGCTTTGCTTCCCAAGTGCTTCCCTTGACCTCCGTTGTTCCCCTTTCCTTTTTTTTTTAAACAGACTTTATTGATCTTTTATAGCTTTAAAAAAGACAAAAATAAATAAAACAAGTAAAAAGTAAAAAATCTCTTAAATTCGACAATTAAAGAATTCAACAAACTGTGGCAATTTTCTTATACTGCTATTTTGTGCGTTGTTTACAAATATATACAATTTATGAGACTATAAACATTTAACTTATGCATTGTTTATCCTTAATTCATCAACCTTTTAACTATCGTTGTTAAAAGATAGTTTTATATACCATTTTTATACCATTTTCCCAAATTTTATAGTATTCAGTCTCCTCTTTCTCTTTTAACATCAACGTTAGTTTGTCCATCTCAGCACTTGTCATTATTTTTTGAATAACCAATTCATCCGAAGGTATAGATGGGTGTTTCCAGCATTGGGCCAAAACAATTCTAGCTGCCATCAGAATATGCAATATTATATATTTTATATTTCTCCCATATTTTTTCTTAAATATCTCCAATAAAGATAATAGAATAGAATAGGAATAGAATAGAATAGAATAGAATAGAATAGAATAGAATAGAATAGAATAGAATAGAATAGAATAGAATAGAATAGAATAGAATACTTTATTGGCCAAGTGTGATTGGGCACACAAGGAATTTGTCTTGATGTAAATACTCTCAGTATACATAAAGAAAAGTACATTTGTTAACAATCAAGAATCATAATGTACAACACTTAATGATAGTCATAGGGTACAATCAACAATCAAATCATACTAGGAGACAGTCAATATAAATCGTAAGGATACAAGCAACAAAGTTACAGTCCTACAATCACAGAGGGGAGGGGATGGGTGATAAGGAGTGATGAGAAGATTAACAGTAATAGCAGTGTACACTTTGTAAATAGTTGAACAGTGTTGAGGGAATTATTTGTTTAGCAGAGGGATGGCTTTCGGGGGGAAACTGTTCTTGTGTCTAGTTGTTCTGCAGTGCAGTGCTCTATAGTATTGTTTTGAGAGAAGGAGTTGAAACAGTTTATGTCCGGGACATGAGGGGTCTGTAAATATTTTCACAGCTCTCTTTTTGACTCGTGCAGTATACAGGTCCTCAATTGAAGGCAGGTGGGTAGTAATTGTTTTTTCTGCAGTCCTAATTATCCTCTGAAGTCTGTGTCTGTCCTGTTGGGTTGCAGAACTAAACCAGACAGTTATAGAGGTGCAGATGATAGACTCAATAATTCCTCTGCAGAACTGTATCAGCAGCTCCTTGGGCAGTTTGAGCTTTCTGAGTTGGCGCAGAAAGAACATTCTTTGTTGTGCTTTTTTGATGATGTTTTTGATGTTAAGTGTCCATTTTAGAATCTAGAAATGTGAAGGTCTCTACTGTTGATACTGTGTTGTCTAATATTGTAAGAGGTGGAAGTATGGGAGGGTTTCTTCTAAAGTCTATCACCATTTCTATGGTTTTGAGTGTGTTCAGTTCCAGATATCGGATGTGATTCCACCTAGCTTCACCTGCTGCTTCCTGTTTGTTAGAAAGCTTATGATCCACTTACAAGTGTGTCCAGGTACTGCTAGTTGGTTTAATTTACTTAGAACAGTGTCTGGAATGATGGTATTGAATGCTGTACTGAAGTCTACAAAGAGGACCCTTGCGTAGGTATTTGGAGATTCAAGGTGTTGTAGGATGTAATGCAGAGCCATGTTAACAGCATCATCTGTCGATCTATTTGTTCGGTATGCAAACTGCATGGTATCTAACAGCGGATCCATGACGGTTTTCAGGTGGGACAGCACAAGCCTTTCAAAGATTTCCATAACTACAGATGTTAGAGCAACTGGTCTGTAGTCATTCAGTTCCTTGATGGAGGGCTTCTTTGGCACTGGGATGATAGTAGAACGTTTGTCTCTTAACCCAGGGTATGTTAAAAATTCATCCTCATCATCTGTCAATAGGTCCAAAATCAAGATCCCAACTTTCAACCAACTTTTCCATATCACTACCTCTTTCCAAATTTTAATGTTGGCTATCCCTATAAATTTAGCATTGGGGAAAAGGATCAAATCTATTTTTAAAATATTACCTTCCGTAGCTTTCTAACTGACATAATTGTTTCTAGGCATACTAGAGTTCCATTGTATTGAGATTCTAATACTGGCCAATCAACAAAAGGTACTACATAATGGTATGTGTATTCCAAAGTTGCCCAAATCATAAAATTAACATAAATTCTTCACTTCCAATATTTAATACTTGACAGTAGATAAGCTTGATGATATAGCTCCAGATTCAGAAAAACTAATTCTGTCATTAATTGGTAATTACATTTTCTGTAAAGATATTCTTGGAACTGAAGAACACCATAAAATGTTCTAAACAGTTTATTTTCTGAAAATATATTCCAGATATTTGAACAGGAATTCCTTTCAGAATATAAATTAATTTGGAAACAATATTTATTTTGACAGCATTCATCTTGTCTGAAAGAATGAGGTTTAATGACTCCTATCTACCCATAACTGAGGGAAACTCTCTATATATTTTATTAATGCCACATGTTACTAACTGAGTTATATCGGAGTTATATCTTTTGGTATACCCATACCTAAATATTTATTGAATACAGAATTGATATACTTTAAATGGAATAACCAATTTTTTACCTATTGGCATCAATTCTGATTTGGACCAGTTAATAGATGCTATTTTATTAAAGGCATCTTTCTATCATTTGCATTGACTCTGGAATAATAGTGTGAGATTTAGAAATAAACAGCAGAATATATTCTACAAAGAAAACCAGTGTGTTAACTAAATGGTGAAAGACTTGCTAAGGTTTTGGCCAACCATTTAAAGCAAAAGAAAGACAGGACACTGATTGTAATTATTAGAAGTAAAAGAGATGAGGCTACACATTGTCAATATGTTCCATTGTGTTCAGAACTACACAGGAAATCCTCAATTTATAACAGTTCATTTAGTGACCGGTCAAAGTTACAATAGCACTAAAAAAAAGTGACTTATGACTATTTTTCACATTTATGACTATCGCAGCATCCCTGTGGTCATGTGATCACAATTTGGATGCTTGGCAACTGGCTCATATTTATGATGCAGTGTCCTGGAGTCATGTGATCACCTTTTGCGACTTTCTGACCAGCAGAGTCAATGGGGAAGCTAGATTCACTTATACAACCGTGTTACTAACTTAACAACTGCAGTGATTCACTTAACAACAGTGGCAAGAAAGATCTCAGAGTGGGGCAAAACTCACTTAACAACTGTCTCACTTATAGCAACAGAAATGTTGGGTTCAGTGGTGGTCGCGGGTTGAGATCCACCTATATTCAGTCACACACTGAAAAAGATTTGACAAAATATATGTTTTGTTGGATGTATTTAATAGGTTTGAATTTCCTTTGAAATTCATAAAATAGATCTTATATGAATTGTCCACATCAAAAGTAAAGGTTAGTTGTATATTTTCTGCTACTTGTCCATTATTCAGAGGAACCAGACAAAGATATCCATTTTCACCCTTTCTTATTATTCCCTAGTATTTATGTGGAGGCCTTGCCTTGTGCTGATAGACAATATCAGGAGATTTATGTAGCAATACATAATTTAATTCTGAATTGTAATCTTTAAGAAAATTACTATTAAAAAATTAAAAACTGAATTAATGGGCTAATTGGAAGGAGAGGAATGCCTTTTAGCCCTGAATATCCATTAAGTAGAAACATTTTTCCTCTGTGGTAATTAAACTATTTGTGTATTGATGTCATTATGCAAAATACAACATAAGCTCATTACACAAATGATGCACATGTTAAAATATTTCAAGTTAAATTTAAGGGCCTCTTCTGGACCACTTTGCATGCAATGGGCTAATTTATTTCAAGGATATAGCATGAGGTAAATGCCCATTGCATCAGAAGTCTGCTCAAAAGGTGTTTGCTAAAGGTTTGTTTCTGTTTTTTTGTATTTGAATATGCACTCCCATAGAAATCAGTGTTGATAGAAAATATGTGGATATACATTCTCTGCTGGTGACTGTCTTACTATTAATATCTGAGAAAGCCACAATGAAAGGGTAAAAGCACAGCTCTCAGTGAGCTGTTCACATCTGGATTTTGTCTTAAGTGGCCATTAGATTACTTCTTATGCAGAAATCTCCTATGGCTTGCTGCAAAGAATTGTATCTTTGTTGCTCAGCCCCACTGCGAAGATTATATATTTAATGTCATGAAAGAAATATAAGACCTTACAATATTGAAACAATTAGCTTGTGTTTTCATTTTTACATATACCACACTGTGGAAATGTCAGCTGCCAGTTCTTCCCAAGTACCTAGGATGTCATAATATATCAGTGTAGTAGATGTGCAGATTCAAGCAGATTGGCCTTTTGTAATTGACAGATAGATATTTTATCAATGAGCAGATTTTCTAAGTGTAGTACAAGAATTTTTGTTATGGCACCCAGTGTACTGATAACTATGGATGGATGGATGGATGGATGGATGGATGGATGGATGGATGGATGGACGGACAGACAGATAGATAGATAGATAGAATTATCTATCATCTACTCTGTCTGTCTGTCTATCTATCTGTCTATCTATCTCATCCTGGACATTCATATTTTGAACTGTTACCATCAGGGAGGCGTTATAGGTGTCTTAAAATGTGGACTAATAGATTGAGAAACAGTTTCTTTTCCAAGGCAGTAATTGTCTTGAATCAAACAGTGAATTTCTGATTTATTATTATTATTATTATTATTATTATTATTATTATTATTATTATTATTATTATTATTATTATTATTATTATTGAATGCTCTGTAGTGTGATTGTGATGTAGTGTTTGGGACACTGTGCTGGAGTGGCTTTCAAATTTCATTGTATTCGTGGAATGCAATGACAATAAAGGTATTCTATTCTATTCTATCTATCTACCTATCTACCTACCTATCTACTTATCAATCTATATATCTATCTATCTTTGTTGTTGTTGTATAACATGCTGGAGCTGATAATTCTGACTACTTTTGTACCCAAAAAACTTCCTCAAACATTTATGGGCAATTCTTCCATTCCATCAAACAGAGCACAAAGTTGTTTATACTAGGCAGGAACAGTTTGTATGGTACATATCATATCAGAATCCATTTTTTAAAAATATAACTGATGGAGAGTCATTCAAGAAGCAGATTCATCTTGTCTTTTAGACATATATGAATTTCTACATTTTTAATGTGATGTTTGGAAAACTTTCATTTGACCTGGGTTCTTGTGTAAATGGATGTAACTTTAAACCACCATGCTATGTTCATGTCACAAGTTTAACAAGAAGTGAAAGCTGCATTTAAATAATGTGCCATATTTGACTAATATAAGCTTAAATGGGATGTTGGGGTGAGGGAGGTAGATTAAAGGTGCTGGTGTGTTATGAATTTGGTTGGATTATTGTTCAGTACATTGAACAATCTCCAAAAATGGGTTAATTCCTTCATTCATACAAGTATGTTGCATAGATCAAATGCCTTTGGCATGATCCAACAGGCTTTTCTTAACATTCTTAGAATTTTAGCAGCTAATGCTTACTTGGATTTCTTCTGGGATAATTGTGTATGATTAATTTCCTCACCAATGATGACACAGCTGACCACATGGCTGAATGTTCTCAGTGTGAAGTCTGCTTACCCAGCAATTCCCAAGTGAAGAAGAAATGCAAGATAAAAAATATATTCTAATACAATATTCGGTTCTAGTTTATTACCAGGTCTTATTGTTACTTTCATTCATAACTCCTAAAACTTTTTAAAATTTCTAGTGGGCTCATTATTATAACAGTTATATTGTTTTTCTGGTAGCAGCTTTTTTAACAGGAGTTTTTTTCCAGGTTGAAATTTTCCTTGTTTCTACCACAGATGCCAGGATCTGAACCTGTGATTTTCTACATGTGGCCTATTACTTAAGTTTGATGCAGTAGTTCATTCAGTTCATTCAGTAGGGAACAAGTTGATGATCAATGATTTGTCTATACAGGAAGCCTTGAAAGAAGACTGCCCAAGATGGAAGTCATAAAAGAAAAAAGGCATCTACTTTTATGAGTGGAAAAACTGGCACTACAGTAACATCCGTTTAGCATTGCAGTCTATGAACCCTAACTGGGGGATAGGAGGAACTCTTGCAACACAACAGAAGGAACAGGGTTTATTAAAGGATCATCTATGTTCCAGGAAGAAGATCACATTTTGCATCACCATGGAAGACTGAGGAAGAAATCCTGATGAGCTGCTATGGTGTTGGATCACACGGCTGTGGCATGTTGGGCAACAATTCCCATGATTCCCAGTCAGCGGGATACTTGGGGGGAAATGGATGCATACTCCAAACATCTGAAGGATTCCAATGTAGAAATATATGTCACAACCACACTGAGCTACACAAAGCACTTGCCCCTTTTCTTTCTCCTTTTGCTACTTTTGTATTGACTGGAAACAGTTAAGCCCAGTATGATATTTAAATCTCAAATATTGATGTGTGAACATATTTCCCTTACTGGAACATTTCCAATGGAAAATAAGGGAAAATAATACATCTAATAAGCTGATAGTAATGAAGCCACCTTCCCAGTCTACCGTAATTAGCCTGCATGTTAGTCACATAAGGCTCAGTTAGAATCACAACTTTTCTCATCACATAAGCTAAAAGAAAATGATTGTGATGGAGCTCATTATGCAATTTCTTTACCTGATTAGGGAAATTGCTCATAGTTGGTTGTCTTGCATAATGTATTTGGCAGTGCATCAAATAACACTGTCTGTCTCCTCAGAATATGCTGCCTTGGAGAATCATTGCAAAGAAGGAACTGATGTTGGGTGTTTTAGCCCTTTAGATGCAACCTTCCCAACTTTAGTCATGGAATTTTTGGATCTTATTGCATTGTCTCATCAGTGGTCAACCTCAAACGAGGACGGAACTGGACATGTTGCTTTTAAGCCATCTGGATTCTCCCATCTCTTTCTTTAGTTCAAGCATGAAAATGCAAGTAGACAGTTACGGCTTCAGTGTTCCATGCATCTCAGCATATAGTCATGCTAGCCATGTGATCACAGAAACATCTTTGGACAACGCTGGTTCTCTCGACTAAGAAATGGAAATAAGCACCGCCCCCTTGAGTTGGACACAACTGGACAGGGGAAATCTTTACCTTTACCTGATCACTAAATACATTGCAGTCATGCCAGTGGTATTCATCTTAGATTGGATGCAATATAGTTCTGAATCCATATTTACCAGCTGAATTTTTTTCAATGAGAAGACAGACCTTTCTAGAGTAGGGATTCTCTCTCTCTCTCTAGTGTGTGTGGTGTGTGTGTGTGTGTGTGAGAGAGAGAGAGAGAGAGAGGTTTCACAACACTAATATTCTCTGTATGTGTTTGTGCATGTAGTCCATATGTTGAATACAACCATGATTTGTTGAATAAACTACACTCACTGAGTTCATATATCATGGCATGCCATAAGTCATGGTTTATAAACCAAAATAACTGAGTTCACAAAATACCCAATCCAAGCAAAACTACTTAATCATTGACACAACCGGTTAATATTCACTCTGGGTACATAGAGGGGGAGGAATCTTTTTCATCTTATGCGGGAAATCAAGGCCACTTCCTCAGTATTAAATCCCAATTAATTTACTTCAAATTGGACATGGAAGGGATTTTGCTTTCAGGCATAACAAACTGCCTTATTGTTTTGAAGAGGTAAAAGTACCTCCATTAGCTATGCTTTAATGTTCTGGTGCCATTTTTCAGTTGTACAATGCATTCATCTCTCTATTTTGGAGTTGAAATACATCCTAATGTAATTATACTTGAGTTAATTTGTCATTTCAGAAAAGAGGAAGAAGGTCTGCAAAAACAAAAGGAAATAATGTCAAACTATGAAAGAACCAGTAAGACCTGGAAAATACAATTGAAATATGTTTCTCCCCTCCTCAAATATTTTGCAGTTAGTAATCCGTCACAGCGTACTCTTACATGAAGAATGTAAGCTATTTCCTGTGTAGAAATGCTCATCTAGAAACTTGTGATGATCTGGATTTCTTAGCTGCCAAATTTGGGTGTGAATTATAGCAGCTCCATTAAGCAACAACATCAACGCAACATGCCCACGAAATCCAGGATTTACAGGAGACATTTTGCTGCCTGAGGAAGAGAGGCCTAAATTAGCCAAGACCATCTAGTTTAGTTTGACTTCCAAAATAGAATAGTATCCCACCATCTCCTCATCTTTATGGCCATTGAAGGAGTAATTCACAAATCACTAACCTGTTTTTACACCCAGATTCAGCTTCTTGACGTAGTTTCCTTGTTCTGCCAGATCAATGTCCCACGTCATCCCCTTTCTGTTCACAAAGACAAAATAGCCAATGTTTTTCCTTGGACTCCCAAAATAAGAGACACAAGACAGGCAGCAACTATCGGTGTTAGATGAAGTTGTTTTATTTAAAAGGCTATATCTAGGGAAAAGACATTCCAGCCCTGCCTTCATGGACAGACATGTTTATAGCTGAACTCTTAATCACAAATGATAACCTTACAAAAGACTCCAGGAGTTTCCCAACTCCAATTCCTAGAGAAAAAAGAACTGACCGCTTAATTTCCATATATGTATCTGGTCTCAGCTACAGCATGATAAACTTTCTCTGCATGAGCAAAGTTTGTGCTGCCCATTTGTGCTCAGGTTAATGAGAAAATCATCTCATCTCATTTCATCTCTTCTCTTTTAAGTGCCTTCAAGTCAGTCTGGGCAACTTCCAGGACAAGTCCTTGCAGTTTTCTTGGCAAGATTTCAGTCAAACTTTGCCCTTGCTTCCTTCCTAGGCTGAGAGAGGATTGGCTTGATGCCTAAAGCAGGACTAGAACTCACAGTCTCAAAGTTTCTAGCCTGGTACAGTGGTACTTTGACTACTAGACCAAATTGGCTGTCACATCATCTCACACCTCTTAGAGTTTACCACTATTTATTTATTAAATTTATTTATTACATTTGTTTGTCGCCATCTCACCACAAGGCAACCAATTAAAGTTGAAGACACATTCCCCCTTTGAAAACACACCATCATTTAATATCTAGATTATGTTAAATGTATTTGTTCCTTTTATTACCTAAATTTGTGGATCAGGTAGATTTATTTTATGTACAGTCATTGTTAGCAAATCAATATGGTTCAGTTTCTTTGAAGATGGCCAATTTTGGGAGTTATTTTGTTTGTAAAATATAATCAATTCTTACTGATAATCTCATTATTTCTTTTTATTTCCCTTTAATTTGTCAGTTTTAATTTTTACTTCTTTTAGTGGAATTCTGATCACTAATTGTAATAAGATTTACTGACTCTGTAAAGATGTTCCTCTTTTGCCAAATGTTTAATTCTTGGATGAATTTATTTTATATTTTTCACTCTTTAGATTCTGTTTCAATTTGTATTTTTTTTTAGTATTTTAGTATTTATTTGATTTGTCAATCGCTTACAAGATACAGGTATAAGAATAAATATACCGTGTTTCTCCAACAATACGGCCTCCACCAATAGGAAGCCCCAGCATGATTTATTGGCATAAAATCAAATTAAGCCCCTCCCCCCAAATTAAGGCCCATATTAAACATGCGAAATGGGGGGGGAATGGCGGGGGGGGCGGCTTGCCGTTTGGAAGTACTTTGTTGCATGCCCGGATATGGTGCTGCCTGCGTTGGTGGAGCACTTCATATCGGGAGACCTTCCGCCACCGTTAATTTCCCTTCTCCCTTGCTGCCGTAGCGTTACAGCAACGCCGCTGCGTTTGGCGCAGCCACGTGCAGCCAGTCAGGGCTCCTCCCTGCAACCGGAGCCCTGAGGAGACATTTGCTTCAGGCGCTCCTGTGGCGCCTTCCCTTTGCCTTCGATGGTAAAGTGAATTATTTTAAAAACTCCGCTCATCCTATCAGGGCCGTGCGAGCTGAGCAGAGCCGGGAAAGCAAGCCGGGGTGTTTCCTGGTTCTGCCCAGCCCGTGCGGCTCTGCCGCGACCCTGGCGGGATGAGCGGAGGTTTTAAAATAATTCACTTACCTTCTAAGGCAAAGGGAAGGCGCACAGAGCGCCTGAAGCTCAAGCTACCAACAACAAAGGCAAATCCTCAAGGTGGGCTGGAGGGAGGTGGCTACGTGCCCCCGGGCTGCTTCAATGCAAGGTCCTGACTTGCAGCATCCTGCCGTTGCCGCCGCGTCCTCCCTCTCCGACTGCAAAACTCGTGTGCTTCGCCAAACGCTCCGAGCGAGGCGAGCTCTTTCATACATAGAGAGAGAGGAAAGAGCTGGCGTGCTCCGAGAGGCTGGCTCTTTTCTCTAGCCGAGGCTGACAGGAAGTGCCTCCAGGGCCGTGGCAGGCAAGCCGCGGGTGTTTCCTGGTTCTCCCCAGCGCGCGCTCTGCCACGGCCCTGGCGGGATGAGCGGAGGGCCCGGCGGGAGGCACTCGTTGCCTTGGTGACATTTCGGTGCCTCCGCCGCCTCCTCGATCGCAGGTGGCGGTGGCAGCGGCAAGCGGCGGCGCTTTGCTGAGGGAAAAAGAAGACAGCGCAGCCACCTTGCTTGCTTTCCCACCTGCCCGCCCCAGATGGCCTCAGGAGCGGCGGCAGTGGCAGCAGGCGCGCACACTCCTGCCGGCGAAGGGAGGAGAGGCGAGGAAAGAGAAGGAGTGCGGCAGCAGCGGCTGTCACAGTATCGTCTCATAACGGGGCAAGGCTGGCAAGCTGAGGTGGCCGCACCAGAGAGCGTCACTGCCGACCCCTTTTCTCTAGCCGATTCTGACTGAATCTCTATCCCGCTCCTTTATCCTCACGACGGGGTCGGCAGTGACGCTCTCTGGTGCGGCCACCTCAGCTTGCCAGCCTTGTCACCAAGGCAACGAGTGCCTCCCCGCCGGGCCCTCCGCTCATCCCGCCAGGGCCGTGGCAGAGCCGCTGGGGAGAACCAGGAAACACCCGCGGCTTGCCTGCCACGGCCCTGGAGGCACTTCCTGTCAGCCTCGGCTAGAGAAAAGAGCCAGCCTCTCGGAGCACGCCGGCGTCTTTCCCTCTCTCTCTATGTATGAAAGAGCTCGCCTCGCTCGGAGCGTTTGGCGAAGCACACGAGTTTTGCAGTCGGAGAGGGAGGACGCGGCGGCAACGGCAGGATGCTGCAAGTCAGGACCTTGCATTGAAGCAGCCCGGGGGCACGTAGCCACCTCCCTCCAGCCCACCTTGAGGATTTGCCTTTTGTTGTTGGTATACTTGGCTTCAGGCGCTCCTGTGGCGCCTTCCCTTTGCCTTAGAAGGTAAAGTGAATTATTTTAAAACCTCCGCTCATCCCGCCAGGGCCACGGCAGAGCCGTACGGGCTGGGCAGAACCAGGAAACACCCCGGCTTGCTTTCCCGGCTCTGCTCAGCTCGCACGGCCCTGATAGGATGAGCGGAGGTTTTAAAATAATTCACTTTACCATCGAAGGCAAAGGGAAGGCGACACAGGAGCGCCTGAAGTGTTCTCTCAGGGCTCCGGTTGCAGGGAGGAGCCTGACTGGCTGCACGTGGCTGCGCCAACGCAGCGGCGTTGCTGTAACGCTACGGCAGCAAGGAGAAGGAAATGCGGTGGCGGAAGGTCTCCCGAACATCAAGCTGTCACCGCCCGCCCACCGAGGATGCAAGGGAAAATTAAGTCACCCCGAAAAGACGTCCCTAGCCGTTTTTCGGGGTCAAAAAAAAATAAGGCCCGGCCTTATTATGTGAGAAACACGGTAGTTTTGAATACATGAGATAGATACTTATAAGAAAAATAAAAAACAATAGGACAGGGACGGTAGGCATGATTGGTGCACTTATGCACGCCCCCTACAGACCTCTTAGGAAAGGGGTGAGGTCAATAGTAGACAGTTTAAGGTTAAAGTTTTTGGGGTTTGGGGAAGAAACTACAGAGTCGGGTAGAGTATTCCAGACATTGACCACTCTGTTGCTGAAGTCGTATTTCCTGCAATCAAGTTTGGTGCGGTTAACCTTGAGTTTGTATCTATTGTGTGCTCTTGTATTGTTATGATTGAAGCTGAAGTATTCATTTGTAGGTAGGACATTGCAATGTATGATTTTATATACTATATGTAGATCAGACCGGAGGCAGTGTAGTTCTAGGTTTTCTAGGTCTAGAGTTTCAAGTCTGGTGGCATAAGGTATTCTGCAATGAGTAGAGGAGTGGAGAACTCTTCTTGTGAAATATTTCCGGACTTTCTCAACTGTGTTAATATCAGATACGTAATGTGGGTTCCAGACTGATGAGCTGTATTTGAGTATTGGTCTAGCAAATGTTTTATATGCTCTAGTTATTAGTGTGATACTACCAGAGAAGAAGCTACGTAGGATTAGATTAACAACTCTTAATGCCTTTTTGGCTATGTAGTTACAGTGGGCTCTAGCACTTAGATCATTTGAGATGAGTACTCTAAGGTCCTTGACAAAGTTTGGATCCTCAACAAGGTCTTGACTATTTAGCTTGTATTTTATTTTCTGATTTTTTCTGCCAATATGTAGGACAGAGCATTTATTTGTTGAGATTTGAAGTTGCCATTTGCTTGGCCATTCTGATACATAGTCAAGGTCTTTTTTGGAGGGTAGTAGTATTGTCTGTGGTGCTGTATAGCTTTACATCATCAGCAAAGAGAACGCAGTTGCTCTTAATATGATCACAGAGGTCATTTATGTAGAGCATGAAGAGAGTTGGTCCTAAAACATTGCTTTGGGGGACACCAATGTTGACAGGTACAGAATTTGATAGGATGCTCCCAATTTTGACCATTTGTTGCCTGTTTGACAGGAATGCTTCTATCCAGTTATGTAGGTGTCCAGAGATACCATAAGATTTTAGTTTTAGTAGTAATTTGTCGTGTACCACTGAATCAAAGGCTTTACAGAGGTCTATGTAGATTGCATCTATTGCTTTGCCCTGATCAAGTTGTGTAGTTTATATGTTTTTGCAGTGTAAGAGTTGCAGATTGCACGATAGTTTTTTTCTGAAACCAAATTGTTTATTAGAGAGAAGGATGTTTGTCTCTAAGTGGAGGATAATGGATTGATTACTAATTGATTCCATGACTTTACAGGTGACACAGCATAAGGAGATTGGTCTGTAATTTTCAACTAGGTTGGGGTCTCCCTTTTTGAAGATGAGGGTGACCATGGCGTGTGACCATAATTTTGGCAAGGAGCTGGTCCTGAAAGATTTTTCAAAGATTATGCTTAGAGGTTCGGCTATGGCGATGGATAGCTTTTTTAAGAAGTAGGCACATATTCCATCCGGTCCAATAGATAGGGATGGTTTTAGATTGCGCAGTGCTTTTTCAACAATGTCTTCTGTAAAATCAATATGTATTAGATCATTGTAGTTGTCTGTGGTTTGACTAGGAAATACTGGGCATGATCCATTGCTTTTTACAAATACTGAGCCAAAGAATGTGTTAAAGAGGTTTGCTTTAATGGTGTCGTCGTTGCAGTCTTTACCATTAGGTCCTTTCAGGGGTGGGGTGGACCTTGAGTCTTTTAGTTTGTTGCTTACAAAATTGTAGAAAGCACAGGTGGAATTGGTGCGTAGAAAGTTTTCCTCTTTTTTAATGTGATAATTAGTGCATTCAGTTTTTATCTGATGGCATAGATTTTTGTATCAGTTTTTGAAGTTGGTAACGTGACCAGATTTGTTTTCCTTGAACCCATCTACCAAATAAATAAATATTGTTTTTTTAAAAAAAAAAGTATAATAGCACTACTGGCAAATAAATAAAAGGATCAAATCAAAACATTATAGAAATAGTTACCAGGCATCTGTTGTGAAAAAAAAAATATGTCTAACGTTTGTATTATAATTACATGTTTCCTGTTTTGCGTTATTATGTTCTTGGGAAAAAATGCTGAAATGGAAGAACTTATGAAGATACATAACTGACTTGGCTCTGGTTGACATTGCTCTGCACACCAGACACTGCAATAATTACAAACAACCCTTGCACCTCTCAGTTTTGAATATCTTCGCATGATCTATGCGTGCAAACAAACTTTTATTTGTTTTGTTGTCCTTTTGTTATGTGTTTGTGTTATGGTGCTGCATCGAATCCACCCATATTTCAATAAAATTCCTGCTTTTTAATTAAAAAGTAATAATAACATAAGGAATGCTTTTCTAAAATATGTTTTTGGTCTTTAGGAGGACTCACCTTTTCATTGGAAAGCTTCCTCTCTAGGCCCAACAGTTTATCATTCAGAGTCGCCACAATATGATAGTGATTTATAACTCTCAAGGTGCACATTAACCATTTTTGCCTTTTTAGACCTTATATGAATTCCTGCTTCCAAATGAAGGGGGAGATAGGTCAGCACAGAATATTTTGGAGTTGCAAATATCACTTTGGTCATTTTATGAACAACCAGGAGAGAGACAGGCATTGCTGATGAGAGAAGCCTTAGAGGAAAGCCTGCCTCCGTTTTGTTTTGTTTTTTACTTGAGTCAGAAGGGTGACTAAAAGAAAGCAGGCTGATGCTGGCAGAAAACAGGGATTAAGCAGATGGTCCAGAATAGTTTTACCTTTCACAAACAAAATCAGGGACTTTTTGTGATGCCTGAAATTTAGATGCTGACAAATGCATCTGTGGTAACCATGCAAGGCAGATTGAACAAATGAAGCCATGACAAAATATCAGCAAACACAACGTCTCTTTGGCTCTTAATACAAGAAATATTTTGCAGAAGAGAAACAAAGGGCAAAGACAAATTATTAATGTACCAGGAATTACTGTATTGGAGAGTCACCAAGAGGAATATAATATTAAAGAGCAATTAATGGCAAAATGATATAGCTGTCAGTGGTTTTCCTATTTACAGTTATCAGAAAGATATAAATTTGATAAAAAGGCTTATGGTATGGAGCAAAGAAGGACAAAATTTGAAGTGCAATTGTTCACAGACTATATAATTGCTAAAACATACAAACTTGTTGAAACTTGAAATAGAAGAAGAGGTTAAATAATACATGATAAAGTAGACTAAGTATTTTAGTTATAATATACAAATGGATCAGTGGGAAAATGTATGGTCAAAAGAGAATTTTTACAAAAAGATGTATTGTTGGTAGAAGACACCAGAGAAAATATCTAGAATGTATAAAGGCACTTCAAATGTATTTTGGAAATATGAACATTTTGAAATGTTCTATGATGCTTGGTAGATAAGTAAATGTTATGATGCTTGGTAGATAAGTAAAAAAATTAAAAAAATGGATTCAAACACAGTTTGATATCAAGGATTTTAAATGTTAATATTCAATTGAAGTCAGAACTCTTCATTTTAGGGTTGAATGACATACATTTAGAAAATTATCACAGAAGATTGCTTCAATATATAATGACTGAGGCAAGATTATTTTATGCTCAGGGAGATGAAAGATTCCACCCTAATACAGAAGTGCAATGGGTGAAGTTGACAGATCTTGCTGAAATGACCAAACTGACTTCTTTCATTAGATATAACTTGTGTTTTCGATGATTAGAAATAATAGGCTATAGAAAGAATTACGCTGTAATCTTAGAGAGATTTGATGTGAGTCATATATATCAGGGGTCTCCAACCTTGGCAACTTTAAGATTTATGGACTTCAACTCCCAGAGTTGAAGTCCACAAGTCTTAAAGTTGCCAAGATTGGAGACCCCTGATATATATAACTGCCAAGAGGAAAATCAGAAGCCATTTCTTCGTAGTTCTTTTTATGTTTTGATTATTTTATTTTATTTCTTTTTTTTTCTGTCTTCTTTCTTCTTTGTCCTTTTCTCCTTTTCTCTTTTCTTTCATATTTACATGTGAGGCTAGATAGATAGATAGATAGATGATAGATAGATAGATAGATAGATAGATAGATAGATAGATAGATAGATAGATAGATAGATATAGATAGATAGATAGATATAGATATATACTATTTTATAAAGAATATGAATCAAACAGGTATGAAATAAATCAATATAACTCAACCTTTCTCAGAATGCCAAGGCTGCTATCTCTTTTTGTGGGGGATGAGCAGGCATGACTTTTGGATTGTTGTTAGACATTAGCCCTAATTTAAATCTGTCCCTAAAAGTAAACCACCAGATGCAATGAGCCTGTCCCATATTAAGGAATTACTTACCAGTAACTTTTGTAACTATTATGATGGCCACTTTCACCTAAAGAAGACATTTAGCAATATAATAATACTTTTAAAAATAAATACTGTAACTAAAACAGAACTGCCATATAGTTTTTCATACTGGATATTTCTGAATCCAAAGAAGGTATATTTTGAAAGCTTTGTTGTTGACAGGTATTGCTTTGCACTATTTGTTCCCAACAGAATTTCTGCTTGGTATGCACAATATTGACAATATAAACACAAGCCACACATATGTGTAAATTGTGAGAATGGGAAAAGTAGGAGGTATTTTGTGTCTGTCTGTTTATCATGAACTCTGAATGCTGTGGTTCCAGTTTGTTTTTGAGCCTGTTAATACCCAAACCTTTACATATCTGGTTGTTCACAGTTTTGGACCTTGAGAAGTGTTCAGTGAAAAATAAGAATGTATAAACAAAACATCACTGGGGTGTTTTTTTTGCTGACAAATCCCCACTCTCTAGTCCAGCTCAGGTAGAAAAACACGTTTCAGAGACTCTTCTGCTAGAAGTCCACTTTTTGCTGACTCCTGTAGCTCTAGTGATCATGGTTCCTTTCCTTCTTGTTTTCTTTGCTTCTCTCTTGTTTCTCCAGAGCAATAAAGGAGATGGAACTGCTACAGATCCATTCACTGGCCAGAAAGCAGACTCTGACCCTTTATTTATCAGTATAGCTGGACTTTGAAATCACTCCTACCTGTAAGGACTATGATGCCACAAGCCCAAGCAGACTTTACTTGTTCATATGTGGAAATGGCAAAACAACTGACATAAAATCAGTCGCGGGGGTGGGGGGGGGTAGGAAAAATATGAAAGGAAAATAGCTTCAGGAGCACAAGGTGGGGAGTAGACAGTCTCATGAATGAGTCAGATGTCATATGGTGGGATGAAATGCTTGGGTAGCTTAGTCTGCAGTGATCTGAATGCTACTCAGTCTGGTAAGTCTAGATGAGCAACTTCCAAGCCTTTGCTGTCTTTATTTTGAATTTATCTTTGAATAGATTGTGGACTGAATCACTGTCAAATAGAGGATGCCTCCAAATAGAGACATGTCATCTGCACAAGTAGACTGACCTTAAAATGTTATGTACTTTAGGAGTCTATCTGGCTGTTAAGGAGCTGATAAGACTAGCTGCTGAAGAAGAAAAAAGAGGAAATGAGAGAATGGACCTCAATACTCATTAGGAAAGTTGATGTTAATAGACAAAGTGCATTGTGGAATTTCACAAGCCAAGAAGGGCTTAGTTTCAGAACCATGAAGATGAAGATAGAGAAAGCAAAGGGAGGAAAGAGAGTGCCATTCATCAAGAAGGAAAGATGTGGCCAGATATTAGTTTTCATCCCACTGAGGATGAGAATTCATAGAATCATGAAACTGTAGAGTTGGAAGCAACCATGAGGATCATCTATTCCAACTTTCTGCAATGGATGGGAAAAGCAACTAAATCATCCAGGAGTGGTAGCCAGCTTCTTCTAAAGAACCATAGAGAATTCACAACGTCCATAGCAGGGCTATTCCATTGTAATATAGACCTTACCCTTAACTAAATTTTGCTTATATATAAATGAACTCTTGATATTTCTAATATATATTTGTTATTTCTGGTGCTAGTTTCTATGGCCACTTTCTCTATAGCTTCCCTTAGCATGCTTGAATATGGCCCACATATCTCACCTCACTCTTATTTTCTTCAGACTGAATATTTTCTTACAAGTCTCTGTATCATCTCCATTGACATCTATTGAATTCTGTGTAACCAGTCAATAACCTTCTGGAAATGTAGTGTTCAGAATCATACAGAGTACTCAAGGTGTGGTCTTACTAATGCCAAGAAAAGAGACATAATTACCTCATATCTTAATACAATGCTCTTGATGCAGCCAAGAACTGTCAAAACCCTTTTAGCCGCTGTCTCATGTTCAGCTTATTGTCAATGACCACACAATGCTTCTCAGATGTAAGGTTTCCAACTCATGAAACTTGCTTCTTGTATGATGTCCTTCATTTTTTTTCTCCCTAAATATAAGACCTTACCACTCTTTCATGTTAAAGGACACACTGAACTAAAAAAACTAAAGCTAGACTTTCTGTGGAAATGCAAATTCTTTGTTAGAATACATATACATATATTTTTGTTTAGTTTTTCCAAATTAGACTGCATCCTTCTTGTTGAAGTAATTATACTGTATTGTTCATAAGAGGCCCTGTTTCAAAGCCTTGTTTTATACAGCATCATCTATTTTCCCCCATTCAAGCCATACCTGGATTGCGTTGTGGGTGAATTGGGAATTTAATCCATACCCTTGCACTGGAATTAAATAAAAATGACTTCCCTCCTCCTAGCCCAAGAGAAATAAACAACCCTCTGACCAAAATTTTGACATTTATTGTTGGCCATTTTCATGCCATCTTAGATGAGGAAACAAGAGTCCTTGTTACTTGAAATTCCTAAAGCAATGAGAAGAAAAGAGCTTCATACAACCAGCACAATGAATTTAGCATGTACTGCTGGAGTAAAGCATAAAGACGTACATTATAGCAAGCACTCATTTAGTTGTCAGGTACTTTTCACCTTTTCTTTGCCATCAATGTTAATTACAGGATATTTGCATTTTAAAGGAAGTTGCTTTCCTATGCAAAAATTGTATTTCTCCCTCCTTGTCCTAGCCAGGAGACAGAATTAATTCAGCTTGCATTTCTCTCTATTGGTGAAGAAGTGTGAATGTTAAAATGACCCTTATGCACATTAGTCTTGTCACTGGGCGCAATGTGATATGCTGGCTTCCGGAAAGTCCCAGGAAATCATTTGGCATAATGCCCTGCCAGGGCTGTCTGGTGGGGAAAGGGAGAGGAGTGGAAAACCCAAATGTTCCCCTTTCATGTATTCAGAATTGTAAAATGTCATGGGAAAAGACAATGTCTTCCTCTCTCATTGGATCTGTCTCGCACTTGTTGGTAGTATGGTCTTTGCCCCCTTTCCTCCTTGCAGCAAAAGCAGTGCTCAGAAAGGGAATGGAGGAACCTCTGAAACCGATCAGGAGGCAGCTGGGAAATGCCCCTCTGTGTCCCATGGCCCATTCCTACAACAAAAGCAGATAGGATCATAGGAATGATAAGGTTCCATTTCTTCTGTGCTAGGAGAAGCGCACAAGAGACAGAAGGTCTGAAGAAACTGAGCTTCTTGTTATTGCCTGGATGGAGTCACAGAAGACAAACATTCAGGGCTGATTCACATATTCCTGGGCATCTCATGATACCTCACACATTGGGTAACTCACAGCTGAGTGTGCAAGCTGCTTACTTGGAAAACAGTTGTGGCAAAGTTGAGAATTGGGAAGTTTGATATGTCATGTCTTGTTTATATACTCAACAATGCATGTGTTGATGGATCAGTGTTCATCTTAGTCCAGATGACTCTTACAGGTGAAATTAGTATTTTTGTTCTTCAGATCAGTTTGAATGAATAATTAACAGGCCTGGGATCGTTAGGAAATCCCAGGGCTATTGAGTAATTGCCATATTTAATTTATTTTATTGCCAAGGGCAAAACATTATAAGTTCTCATGAAAGAAACTACTTGGATGGATGAAAATAGTGGAACTCAACTCCAAGACCTTATTTTACTACATAACTTAAATATTCTGCACCCAAGTTACTACTCTTGTCTTAGGTGCCCTGTATTCCTAGACGTAACATTCTGCTTGAAAAAAAGGAAAGGAAGTCTGAACTCATCTGAACATGAGGAAATTTGGCTCTACACAATTCATCTTCCTGTTGTGTCAGCAACTTATCAGACAACTCTGAGAAGTCCACCAGCAGGAGGAGCACACACACACACACACACCCAAAAAAAACCCCCTTCAAATCATTTAGCTCAGACTCCAACACTCAAGAACAAATTTTCCCATAGTTTTTGATATTCAGAGAGCTACTGAATCAGGCCTGGGAGGATCCTTGTGCAGCCATAAAGTTGAGTGAACATCTTGAACTAAGTTTCTCTCCTCTTCCCTCCCTCCCCTCCCCCCTTTGCAAGAGGGCAAAGGCCAAGGTGGTGGCTCAAATCACACAACAAACCCACACCTGTCTTTTAGGTTTGTTGCATGTGCAAAGCGTATTTTAAAATGTGGGTCTTTGATCATACGGTCATGGCTGCTATTTTGATTTTTAAAACTTCCCCTGTGGATGCCCCTTCATACAGCCCAATGAATCACACAGGACAGTTGTGAGGATAAAAAAAAGGGGGTGGATGCATTATCTGCTGCCTTACACTCATGAAGAAAAAGCAGACTTGTTGTATTTTAAAAAAAACTAGAGAACATTCCACTCTCATAAGCTTGAAATGTTTCTGTATTAATGCTTCTCGCTGCAACCTTCTGAGCTAAAATTGATTTTCAAAGACATACACTATTAAAACAAATTTGATGGAAAATGAATCATTTGTTCCAATGGAAATGTCACAGCATGACTGAAAGACAGGGCAAGTCAAACGTACCATTCAAGTTTGGCAACTATGAAATAATTAAATGGATTAACAGAGTGAAGGTTAATTGAATTATAAGAGTTAAAAAGAAAACTTAATAATGATGGGTAAGCAGAAAACTGATCAAAGCAGCCTTTTCCTGCCTTTTTTTTTTAACCATCTGCTTTAGCTGTTTTCCATTTTTTCATTTTTCCCAATTTAACTCATATGCAGGGTTTCTTAATCTTAGCAACTTTAAGACCTAAGCAACATGTGGACTTCAATTCCCTAGCTTCACTTCCCATGCTGGCTGGAGAATTTCTGGGAGTTCAAGTCTAACGTCTGAAAGTTGTCAATGTTAAGAAACAATGTTCCAGTATCTTACACATTAGATAAAGTAGATCCTTCATGCCTCTCTGAATGTTCGGTATTAATTTTCTTCTCTTTAATTTCCACACACACACCCCAATCTTGTGTGACTGAGAGGAAAGGAGAAGCTACTCAGTAAGACATAACCAGCTTTAATTTTGTGGCCAATAAATGGGGGGGGAAAACCACTGACATGGATGGCAATGGTTTGTTTCTATTTTTAGTGTTAGTCTTAACTGAGCTTACCTTATACATCCATCTTCTAGATCAGGGAAAGTTCATGGTGGGGACCGAATACCAAGATGGTGGCCTCAATCATGCAGCATTATCTTGATTTTTTGGCCCATTCTTCCATCCTGAACCGACTTGGGAGTAGAGGGAAGATCAAAGAAGCTGCTGTAATATCCAGAAGGTTGGTAGTTAGGCTGGACCTCAGGGTCAAAGTTCAGGACCCCCAACCACTTTAGAGAGCAGCAAATGATGGAGGCAGAAAGATCAAACAAACCCAACAGTAGCATTGAGCATGTTCATTGTTACAAACGCTCTTTTCCCAGTCAAAATGTCACAAACTTATATAAATAAAAAGAGCATTTTCCCATTTAAATGTTTCATCTCAGGGCACAGATCCAAACTCCAGTTGTTATTTTCCAACTTCATGATCAAGGCCACCATCTTGTTTCTTTTTCCCTCCTGTGGATGCTCCTCCCAGTTTTCCTGATCGGCAAGATGGAACATAGCACAGTATGAATATATGAAGTATTGTTGAAGGAAATTGCATTGGGAAGTAACAGAATCTTAAAATTTTACTTTTGAAAATCGTAAGTTTTTGTTGGTTTTTGTTCTGAATGTACTTTCCTTGCCACTTGATATTCACAGATATTTCCAATGAACATCCATGAGGAGATGTTTCTATTATCACCTAAACATAGAAAGAAACCCAAACACTTCCCTCATGTAGATAGGACAATTGGAACTCACTTTAAAACAAAGGAAATGTTGGACCAAGCCTGAAAGTAAATGGGGTGTGCCAGCTCCCCAAACAGACTGATAAACAGCTGAAATCTCCAGAAAATTGAAAAGTCAAGATAAATTGGAGCAAAGGAAATACCTATTTAAAAAATCTTTGTCCTATCTATGTTGATAAAAATCTACCCAGGAATTTGTGTTAGCTTGTTATTTTCTTCATAGTCTGTCCTGAACTTTCTCTTTATGACACATTGGGGCATTAAACAAACTGCTTTTTGCCAACTATCAACATTTTACAGTCTGAGTAAAACACTGCATTTCCCTCTTTTTTGCAACAGTTATTTTTCAAGGCACTATTTTACTGAGTCACCTCCATACCTCTCTTTCTCAACTAGGAATGAATGTATATTAATCTCCAAAAGTCAAAAGGGAATCTATATTGGATGTTTTTGTTTAGTAAAAACAGAGTATATTTATCTCTTGTGAAATTGCTCTACCTCTATGGGAAGAGGAATGGCAAATTCCTCTGGACGCACACTTTAACCCTAAGAAGATGGCTCTATCAGAGTGATTTGACCTTTTAATCCACAAAAGAACTAGAGGTTCCCTAAGTCTTACACACACACCAGAACCTCAAACTATCCACTATTGACCTCACCCCATTCCTAAGAGATCTGTAAGGGGCGTGGATAAGTGCACCATCGTGCCTCCCGTCCCTGTCCTAATGTCCCTATTTAATCATACCTATTTTCTGTATTCTTACTCATGTTTATACTTATACCTATTATCTTGTAAGCGATTGACAAATCAATAAAATAAAATAAAATAAAATAAAATAAAATAAAATAAAATAAAATAAAATAAAATAAAATAAAATAAAATAAAATAAAATAAAATAAAATAAAATAAAATAAAATAATAAAATAAAATAAAATAAAATAAAAATAAAATAAAAAAATAAAATAAAATAAAATATAATAATAATAAAATAAAATAAAATAAATAAAATAAAATAAAATAAAATAAAATAAAATAAAATAAAATAAATAAAATAATAAAATAATAAAATAAATAAAATAAAATAAAATAAAATAAAATAAAATAATAAAATAAAATAAAATAAAATAAAAATAAATAATAAAATAAAATAAAATAAAAATAAAATAATAAAATAAAATAAAATAAAATAAAATAAAATAAAAAATAAAATAAAATAAAATAAAATAAAATAATAAAATAAAATAAAATAAAATAAAATAAAATAAAATAAAATAAAATAAAATAAAATAAAATAAAATAAAATAATAAAATAAAATAGGGAGAATAAGCCAAAGCAGGAGATAGGGCCAGAGGATCAAGATTGAAAGGATTTCTGGGAGAGAAATATTGTTCTTATATATTCTAATATGTCAGAAATGTAGAAATTCTTGTAAACAACCATTGCACCTCTCTCTCTCTCTCCTCTCTCTCTGCCTTCCTCCCTCGCTCCCTCTCTCTCTCTCTCCCTCTCTCTCTCTCTGTTTGTGAGAGAGAGATAGACCCAAAGACAGAGAGAGAGAGAGATAGAATGAGGTGAGGGAAGGAGATTAAATTTATGTTTTACCATTGAATAATTCCAATGACCCTCTAAAGAAAAACTGTTAAGCAATCACTGGCTAACTGTACAACTGTACCACAAAGAAAGGAACACATATAGTAAGTATAGCAAGTAGAAGCGCGTACATTATACAACCGATTATCTTTTACAGATACCACACTGACCACCATGGCTTTGGAATTGGCAGCATAGCCACTTTATTATGGGTGAAATTCTATACATCAGTTTTCTACAACCACTAATAAAGGTTGCTGAATAATGTACTTAAATTATAGCTATGCTGTCATTTAGAACAAGAAAAAAAAGAGATCCCTTTAAACAAGCTATCTTATTAAACACATTTAAGTTAAGATGTAGGTAGTAACATAGATCCAAATACCTCCATACCAAGCTCTTTCCCCTGACTTTTTAAACAGAAAAGGTGTGTGGGGGGGGGGGACGACTGACATGCTGTAGCACAAAGCTCCAGCCATAATACCAATAATATCATATTCACTTGCAGCAAAGTCAGATCTTTGTGCCTGGAAAGGTCCCATTAGAACAGGGGTCCCCAACCCCCGGGCTGCAGCCCACTATGGGGCCTCAAGCCCTTCAAAATCAGGCTGCAGAAGTGGAAGCATGGAACAATCTCCTCCCTCCCCCACTGGCTGGTCCACAAAGCCAGAAAGGTTAGGGAATTCTGCATTAGAAGAATAAAAGGCAATTTCACTTTCTGGTGAATTGGTTTCACAACCAGTTAAAGTAACACAACAGTTACTTTATAAATAGAGTAATAGCTGCTTTGTGACTACACTCCCATTCCACCTACTCCTGAAATTGCAGATATGCCTCCAGCCTCAAAGGCTGCTTATCCCTGAATTAACAAACAATTATACCACGGTCTCGGTATGTAACATCTGCGGAATTAGAATCTAGAGCAGCCTCTCCAAAGGTTTTGATTGCAGTTGCCATCACACTTGGTTTCTGTGCTCCCTGATGGTCTTGGTTTGGAATAATAAGAGATGTGGTTGAGTTGTAGCTCAGCTTCTTGCTCTGACACATAGGCCAACCCAAATATGTGCACTGTGTGTATATCGCTATAAAAAATACAAGGATTGTGACACAAAAAAAAACACTATCAGGTTCTAATTTTAGTTCTGGAAACTCACAGATTTTGGGGGGGCCTTTTGGTGGGGGAACGGGCTCTTGGCCCAACCTACATCACAGTGTGATAAAATGAAAGAAGCTGCTTCAAACTCTTGGACAAAAGGCAGTATAGAAATCTAACACACAAAAACAAAAGTACAAATAAATGGGTGCAAAAGATTTCTGAATTGTTGTGCTTCCTTGGGAATTAACTATGTTTAAATATATAGAGGGACCTGATCAGAGGTAATATTCAGCAGGTTCTGACCAGTTCTGGAGAACCAGTAGTGAAAATTTTGAGTAGTTCGGAGAACAGCAAATACCACCTCTGACTGGAGATTTTACATTATCCTTCCCCTGCCACACCCACAAGCCACGCCCACAGAAGCGGTAGTAAAAAAATTTGAATCCCACCTGGCTCAGAGGTTAACAAGCTGGGCTTGTCGTCTAGAAATCTGACAGCCCAGGTTTGAGATCCGAGCACCTCACGATGGGGTGAGCTCCTGTTACTCATCCCATCTCCTACCTACCTAGCATTTCGAAAGCATACAAATGCGAGTAGATAAATTGGTACCACTTTGGTGGGAAGATAACAGTGTTCTGTGCATCTCAATGTACACGTCCTGTACATGTGCTGGGCACATGACCACAGAAGTGGCTTTGTACAATGCTGCCTCTCTCAGCTAAGAAATGGAGATGAGCTCTGCCCCCTAGAGTCAGGCACAACTGAACAGGAGAAACCTTTACCTTTAAGATATAACTTGAGGGTGATTATCTCTTTTTCTTACAAATTTACAAATGATGTAAAAATTGTTCATTCCAGCAGTCACTCAAACATATCAACAGTGGGAATGTTGATCTGATTAAATTTCCAGTACAGAACTACATGGGCATAGGAGAAGTAATCATTTATCTTCAAGGACTGAAAAAATAGATTTGTTAGTACATTTTACTCTGATGAGCATCTTGTTTCCATTGACTTGCAATGAAGGGAGTATTTATGCAGTACTTGCTGAAAAAGCTTTGAAACCACCTGATTAGAAAAGGCTGCAGTTGTTTGGTGATAAATGGCTGGATACAAGGCTCCCCCAAGTGGCCAAATTATAGCTTTTAACGCATGGACATTTTTCACTCTTGAAGTTGCAATTAGACCAATGTCCCAACCTGGGGTGTTTCGGATATATTGCAGAGGTGGTATTCAGCAGGTTCTGACCAGGTCTGGAGAACCGGTAGCGGAAATTTTGAGTAGTTTGTAGAACTGGCAAATACCACCTATGACTGGAGATTTTACAGTATCCTTCCCCTGCCACGCCTACCAAGCCACACCCACAGAACCGGTAGTTTAAAAAATTGAATCTCACCACTGATGCATTGGCTTTCAAGTCCCTCAATTTCACAACCCAAAATGCTTATTACCTTAGAATTATGCTAGGCAAAATGTTTGGGAGGATTATAGTTCAAACTTAAGCTCAAATGAGCACTTGGTTCTGCATTTTGTAATATGGATCCATTTTATTAATTTGTCAAAGGCAAGCATAATTTTTAAGGGAAGTAGAGCCAACTTTATTTCTCTTCCTCCTCCTCTTCATCATCATTATCATTATCATCATCATCTTATTATTTTGATTATTTGTTCACAACCATGTGAAGTCACAACTGCTAAGTCTTTAGCAGGTGTTGACATTCAAACTCATCAAGTTCAGAATATCTGCATCATATATGTTCATATCCAGTGTGGCATTTTGTAATTCACAGGTGGAAATATTGTCAACGTGTAGATTTTCTACATGCCATCCACATTTTTCTGGTTATGGTGCCCAATGTGTCAATAACCACCAAGACTATTATGCTTGGTTCATGCCATAATCTCAATTTTGATTTTCAGGTCTTGATAGTTTGTGATCTTTTCCAATTTTTGTCTTCTAGTTTACTATCTCCTGGTATTATCCACGCTTTCTTTTATTCAATCATAGTTAAATTTGGTGTGTTATGAGCTAAGTCTTTATCAATTTAAATTCAGAAATCCCACAATATTTTAACCTGCTAATTTTTTTCACTACTTTTTCAACTATATGCTCCAGTAATTTTTCATTCCTGGCACATGATAATTTTTGCAAATATTCCAATGAATCATTTTGGCAACTGTGTTATATCATTTTTATAATAGGTTTGTGTGATTGGATTCCTTTATATGACCTACTGTTTCTTCTGCTTCTGTGTACAATATGCACTTTGAATCATTTGATGATTTTTCAGTTCTAGCTCTGATTACGTTAGTTGGATAGTTTGCTCTTGAACAGCCAAAATAAAGATTTCACTTTCATTTTTTAATGTTTTTTTGAAAGTTTTATTTGGGTTTTCACAAAAACAAAATACAAATAAAACATCTTTTTTGAAAATAGCATGGTCCCAGTTTATCACTTCTTCATACAGACACAAAACTCAATTTCATGCTCATTTTTATATTCTATTCCATATCTTATTACCATTTTATATTTTCTACATAGTTTTTCCCCTCTTTTAATTTTCTCAACTTTAATTATCTCATCTCAATCAAATCATTATATTTATACTTTTGTCTGTCCTGTTTCAATTTCATATTATCTTTTCTTATTAAACAAATTTTTCCCTGTAGTTACCAATTGGAGTATGACACCTTTATATCTTTTAAATGTATCCATTCAAACTCTTATTTAAGCTTCAATGTATACCTTTAAGATTATAGCATTCAATATAATACATAACTTCCAATCAAATTCTGCTTGGTACATTCTTAAAATACACACTATATTCTTAAAAAGAAATATATATATTCCATAGTTATTTTCTGAGGTTCTCGAGGTATTTGTATGTGGATCTTTGGTTATTCAGGTTTTCTCCCGCGTAAGATTGGAAGTATCTAGGCAACGTTTCGATGAAGTCTCATTCATCATCTTCAGGCTTCTGTCTTCAGCTCTGTGCTTCTCAGAGTGATGTGAGCTTGCAGCTGCTTCTTCCTTTTAACTGCTAGTGGGGGTGTGACTTGATTGGGTGGGAGCTTGGCTGTGTTCTGATTGGGTGGGGGTGTGTTCTCATTGGTTGGGGTTTGGCTGTGTTCTGATTGGTTGGGGGTTGGCCATGTTCTGATTGGCTGGAGGTGTGTTCTGTTCAGGTGGGGGCTTGGTTGTGCTCAGGTTGGTCTTAGTTACTGGGGGATTTGAGCTGGTGAGCTGTGATCTTGCTGTTTGGCTTCGAGTTCGTGGTCGTGCTGCATCTTCATGGTGGGGGTCAATTCGCTTCATGTATGGCTCAGAGGGGTTTGAAGTGGGTAGTGATGCAGCTGCAGTGCGGCTTCTGGTCTGTGGTCGTGTCTCATCTTCTGTGTGGGTGTGAGTCTGCTTTTTACGTGGAAGTGTGGTGGTGGCATCTTGTGTGGATCCTCCAAAATCCTCCAAAAACACAACATTAAAACAGCATTCTGCACAAACAGAAAAATATCCACCATCCTAAGAAACCCTAAAGACAAAATCGAGTTAGAAAACCAAGGAGTATACGAAATCCCTTGCACCGCCTGCCCCACCACATACATAGGACAAACTAACAGAAGAATAAGTGCACGCGTTGAAGAACATAAGAACTCAATCAAAAAGAAGAACCGACCTCTTCCCTGGTCCAACACCTCAAAGCCACAGGACATGAGATTGACTTTAAAAATACCAGAACTATCGCCAAAACCGAACACTTCAACAACAGAATAATCAAAGAAGCCATAGAGATAGAAAAATGCCCACACAGCATGAATAAAAGAGATGACACCTCCGCTTACCAGCCATTTGGAAACCCGCCCTCATGAACAGACGAGTGCCTAACATGATGAATGACACCAGACCCACACCCACGAGGGCCACACAAAAGAACCTCTCCCTTCTTGTGCATCTTCTTTCCATTTTTTAAGTTCCATTTTCAGTTCTTCTAAGAGTGATACCATTTTAAAGACTTTTAAACAACCACCCGGTTAATTTTAGTCATCCAGATGCAAAAACCGAAAATCACCAAGTAATCCAAATAATCCAAGGTTGTTTCTTTCTGCTTCTTTTTTCCACTTTCTCTTCCTGGGGTTCTATTATTTTGTTGCCAAGTTTCAATTAAGAAGTATCTTTGAGGAATCTTGTTGAAATTTCACTGTAAGTTCCTTTTAGTTACAGTTCCATTCCTTAGTTCCAGGCAGTCTCCTCCATTGTTCCAGATCCTGCCCTTTTATTCTTTTGTTTTCTCCTTTCCTGCTTTTAAAAACTTTTAAATATCCAGAAATCTTTATTATCCCTTTGACTTTTATTTTCAGCTTAGACGCCTATTAATGTCAAAGTGGATTTTTTTCAATTTCTTGCTTAAGTCTCTTAGCTGTCAGTATAAGGAAGGGAAGGAAAAACCTAATCCTTTCCCTTCTCTCTCTCCTTCGCAGCTTCAAAATCTTCTTTTTTTCTGTTATTAAATTTCTTCTGTTATTAAATTTAAATTCCAGGTTACCTTATTTGTTGCTTTTGCTGTTTGACCCGGTCAACCAAAACTTTCTCTTCTTATCTTCCTCCTGCACATTCTTTTCCGGTCAAGTTCTTCTTTGTGGTGGCCATTTCTGACCACCGCTGCAACCGCCTTCAGGAAAGGGAGTAATGGCCAGCTGGGGAGGAGAGATGCGGCTCTCCTCAACCCTGCAGGCAGTCTCCCCCTTCTTCACCACCTCTACAGGGTGGCTTAGCCCCGAAACCAGCCGCCTTGGGGCGCTCCAGCAGCGAGCACGGATCGAAGCCTCGCAGAGACACGGTTTCGGTCTGTCGCCGAAGAAGCTCAAACCGGAAGCCCTCTTTCATTTTTTCATGTTGTAAACCATTGCCAGGTTTATCTTTATCCACTTTTCTCTCAATCTTTTGTAGAAATTGGCTGTGTAATGTTCTTGCTTGCCAGAATTTTGATCATGTTTTTATTACATTATTTCAATATTCATGTTTTGTTTCCTTCATATTCAGCGTTCCAATTTGTTCTTGGCTGTCTTTTACATAATCAGCCAATACATGCTTTTCTTCTTTGACAGTTTGACTCAAAGTAAAACTCTGTCTCCATTTCTGTGGAACAAGTATACTCTCTATGTCAATATCACTATGGGAATGTATAGCATAGTCATGGGGTTTTTTGTTTCTCAGTCCAAAATGTCCAGTTCAGCTAGGGTCCAGTTAGTATTTCCAGCAGTGTATTGTATCACAGGTATGGCCCACAGGCATATACAGTATATTTGATGTATCCTTTACTAATCATATTTTAACTTGTCCATGATTGATGATATCCAACTGTAAAATGCCCAGATATTTATAGGCTTCATTCTGATGGCTCTTGATGGTTTAATCATTCAGCATTCCAGTTCTATTACTTTGTGATTTTACTGTAATTTAGTGCTATTATAACACACCCAAATAAAATAAACAAACAAATAAATTCCTCTAGGCCAAAATCCATTGCTATATCTGTGTCAGGATTCCAGCAATTGCTCTAATTAAATCATGATTCTCGAGCCAAACTTCAAAAAACTTCAAATGATACATTAGAGGACACATACTGGCACTGCCCTGTATGAAACCAACTCTGGCATACGTAATTTACAGTCATCTGTGATCCTGTTTCCTCCCTCCCCCCTGGGTGGCTCATAAACCAGATTCTCCAATTGAGCACGTTCACCGGCTGGGTGTCATCATTCACGTTCTCCAATTAAATATATCCGAGGGCAAAAACTCTGGTATTTTAGTTACAATCTTTTAAAGATAAGAGTTGGAATGTACTTTCGCTTTCCTCCCTTTTTTATGGCAACTACTAAAACAGGCATAGGAGCGTTTTATGAGTTGAAAATTGTGCTAACAATTCTTACAGTGACAATGACTGGATTTCAATTTTTGATTACTTTTATTTATATTTCTTTATATTTCATCACAGCTGTCAGTTCTGTTGGCCTTCATTTGTATCAAGTTCTTCCCAAAAAATAGAATGTTGCAGTATATCAGCATAATATACTGTCATGCCCCTGATGAAGACGGACTCTGAGGGAGAGGAAGAGCAGCCAACAGAGAATGGAAGTGTGGCTCCGGAGGTTGTGGAGGAGGCTGGGGAAGGGCAGAGGCTGGCTGGGCAGTCAGAGGAGGATCCAGGCCCATTCCCTCTCCATCCTAGGGCACGCAGGTAGGAGAGAATAAGGGAGAGGTGTGGTCTACTTGGGAGGAGAGGGCCTTGATCCTCTTCATGGGCTGCAGCTGTGACAATTGGATAAGAGGACGGACATGCGTACTGTTGAGTGCTGGAAGCAAGACGTGGAAATATCTCTAGTTTATGGTTCCTCTGAGTTTCGTGTCCTTCCCAGTGTGTGTGCTGTTATCTGTGGACATCCTCCAGCCCTTATTTTGCCTGGTTTGTGTTGTTTTTTACTGTTTATAATTTAAACGGCATTTCCACCTTCTGGTAAATGCTTGTGTGGGAGGTTTTTTTGTCTCCAGTCAAGGATATTTGGAGCTTGGAAGCGAAGTGAAGGAATAAAAGATGCTTCACCTGTTTTTTGTGACTGTGTTTATTTTGTATCCCATCCTGGGTCATCACATATACATCCAATTCCAAGCAACATGGCCTTTTGTCATTTACAGATGTTGTCAATGTGTAGATTTTCTAAATGCCAATAAATCTTTAACACCTCTATTAAATACCAACACTTTGCATTATGCTGGGAACCTACTGGCAGATGTTTAAACAAGGACATTGGATGGTTAGCTGCACTAGTTCAAGCAGCATAGCTCCTTTTCTTCTATGATTCCAATGTTATTCCTTGGAAAAGATCTAATCAATTCCCTTCTGCCAAACAAAAGAAAGTGCAACACCCCCCATAAATGTAAGGCACCTATTTCTGATTTTGTGTGTGTGTGCTAATGTATTCCAAAACAGTAGGCATTGTTTCAAAAGTAATTGAGATATCTGGCTAAAGTGGTTCTGAGCTAGAAACTTGTTCCTGAGCCTGCTCTCCAGCTGTTAACTGCAAATATTGGGTAACTTCAAAGTTCCTACCGTTCATTCTCCTTAATGACTCTTTATCCTGAAATCAGATTGGTCTGGCAGCCCTTCAAACAGATCTGTGTCTTCAGTTAAAGAGGACATGCAACCATGTGGTGCAATCTGGAAATATGGTTCAGTTTTGCAATGACAAGATTTCTAAATTTGTCCCATGGATGTTCTTCTACTTCACTAATATATTTAAAATGTAAAACATGAATAACACTTAAATAAATTGTAGCAGTTCTCCCCTTTGATTCAACATTTCTGGGGAAATTTCTAGGACTTCTTTGAATGTGTGGAGAACTGAAACTGTGCATTAAAACTAAGATGAAAGTTCGCCTAGTTCTGTCTCATTTTAAGGTCCAGCCCTACAATTGGTGTCCTGGTCAACTGAATAATATAGAATCCAGTTGCATCTTCTATCAGAACCGTTTGCAAGAGATTCCACCATCCTGCAAAATATGATGGTGGAAGATCACACGTTATATTTATGAAATCCCTTTATTAGATCTGAAGTTATACTAATAATGGCAAGATTTCAAGTTCCTTAAAACTTTTTACAGGCAGAAAGCATTCAGTAAAAACATAATGCAAAACATTACTCACATTTCTCCCCCGCCCCCTTTTTTTTTCCTCTCCTAACTATATGCACTAATGTGTACAGGTAGTCCTCAACTTACGACCACAATTGAGTCCTAAATTTATATTGCTAAGCAATTTGTTGTGAGTTTGGCCCCGTTTTATGACCTTTCTTGCCATAGTTGTTCAGTGAATCATTGCAGTGGGTAAGTGGTTTACCCATTCGGTTTCCTTGTCAAAAGTTTGCAAAAGGTGATCACATGATCCCAGCACACTGCAATTGTCCTAAATGTGCAACTGCAACAGCCTGAATTTTGATCATGTGACCATGGGGATGCTGCAACCCTAGTCAATGTGGAAAACGGTCATAACTCACTTTTTTCAGGGATGTTGTAACTTTGAACAGTCACTAAGTGAACTTTTGTAAGCTGAGGACTAACCTGTATTTTCCCCAGATAAAACGCCTTTTTAATGTTGATAGATTTATCCACTGGGAGAAAAAAAATACTGAAGAAATGGCCAAATTGGACAGAATTGTAGCCACAGGGCTAGAACACACTTTACATCATCTATTTGTCTCCTACAGCTCTATGCCCATTGCCAGCAAAAAAAAATTTCATCAGCCTCTAACTTGGCACTTAGAATGTTCCTTGCTAGGCAGGGCTGCTTGGTTTACTCATTTCTATTTGAAATGAACACTGCAGATGGGCTTTCAAATTTGTTGGACTCTCCAAAGATGTCCTCTAACTAGACATGGATAAGTAACTAGACTAGTGTTGGGAAGGGGTTCGGATTTGTTATACTATAGAATAGAGCGGTTGTGGCGCAGTTAGAATGCAGTATTGTAGGCTAACTCTGCCGACTGTCAACAGTTCGATTCTCACTGACTCAAGTTTGACTCACCTTTCCATCCTTCTGAGGATGGTAAAATGAGGACCCAGGTTGTTGGGGCCAGTATGCTGACTCTGTAAACTACTTAGAAGAGGCTGTAAAGCACTGTAAAGCGGTATGTGAGTCTAAGTGCTATTGCTGTTGCTTATATACTGGGAATTTTGAGGTCAAGTTGGGTCTGTACAAGGAGGACGGGTTCCAACTTGATTCTCTTCTTGAACCACAGGCAAGCAAACTCTTAAGCAGAGAAAGGTACACATTCCTGCCTAAGAATCTCTTACCCAGATAGAGGGTCATAGTAATGGACTGAGAAACAGATGCCAAGCCAATACAACAGGGAGCTCTACCATACACACATATGTGTGGCCAAGCTAATCAAGTGCTGGGTCTTTGAAGGAAGAGTCTTTTTACTGGTAGTGGAGGCAACCAGCTGGCATGGTAAAGAGCATGCAGAAGCAGCAGAGTCAATTCAGGGGAAGGAGGGAGCTCTCTACTGAAGTTCCCATGAAAGGGGAACTATGAAAAGCCAAAAGTGTAGGATTCCTCCAAGATCCCCCCTATTAGAAAGTAGACATTTGTGTTTTGTTAACTCCAGAAAAGTTCTCCTTCACAAGAAGAAAATTCCCTTTTTGAAGGATGCCAGTATACTTTAGATATTTATGTGTTAGTGTCTCTAGTAATTATTGCACATCTTTTGTGTCAGTCTGCATTGTGCATGGAGAGAGAAAAAGAAAATATTTGCATCTCTATAACTTATTAATAACCCTTTCCCCCCACCCCCCCACCCCCAAAGCAATCTGGTATGGTGAATTAGAGAACTTGAAAAGCAAACTATTCCCGAAATGCACTCTAGCTTCCTACATATGTTGATGACAATGAACAAATCACCCACATTCAGTTAGTGAAACTTAACATGCATCACATGTCAATATCTGTCAGGAAAGGAATGAGTTTGAATATCAACTAATGAGTTTGAATATCCACTAATACAATTTTTTTAAATTAAAGAATTAAATTGTGCAATTACATAATATATCCTAGAGAGGTCGATGTGGTATTGACCATTGATTAAATAACAACCACAATCCAGTTGCAGACTGCATAAAGCAATCATTCTTGATGGGCTTTGGTAGCTTGACATTACTGGGTTGCATTGGGGCCATGACCAAAGCTGCTCTTAGGATTTGCTTAAAAGATAGAGTGGTTATTAGAGCTGAGAGTTTCTATAGATTTCTGAACTAAATTATACAGGTAGGGTCAGAAAACTATTGGTATTGATTGAGAAGCATGTTGCATTTTCCATCAAAATATTGCTTTTTCTTGAATAGACCTGTCATAAGAATTGTGGGTGTTGTTGGTGTGTTGTGTTACTTTCTAAGGCAGAAAATAAACTAGAGGAAAGGTGTTAATGTTGAAACGTACACATCTGTAATCACATATCTTCCTCTCCCTGCTCACCTCTAATGCTTCAACCCATGCAACAATCAGATGTTTCAGTGTTCCTGCCTTTTTGGCCTTTCTTCCAACCAGATATATGTGAATGTCAGAGCTTCTACAAATCAAGTCTCTCTAGGCTAGTAAAACTGTTCTCTGGAACCTTGTATTGGACAGTTTTCCAGTTGACTTTTATCCAAAATTATTGTAACCTACTGTGATATAGATGGATGCTTCATGAAAACAGATTGTTCAAAATTAAAGTTTTAATTAAAAAAAACAGAATCCTCTAGAAAATAACCCTTAAATAGTATTGTGTACTAGTATTATAGTACTAAGTCTCTACTGTATAAATTGCAGCATTTCTTGGTTGTAAGGTTGGAGAAACTCAGATTTAAGTTTCTGGCAGGGCTGGTCTTGTGGTGCTTTTGGCACCAGAAGATCTATGCTATCCTGCCTGGTGGGTGTCATCATCTGGACTAGGGCTGGATTCTGGCCTTTGGCCTCCTCTTGGTACTTATGGTCTATCATCTCAGACTTGTTATGTCTTGTTCCCCTTTGGAACAGCTGGAGAGGACTTGGGTTGACAGGGTATCTGTGCCATCCCCCCCCCCAAAAAAAAAACCTGTTGAGTGCCATGAAATAGATACAAGCTGAGGTGAGGTCCAAGGACTGCTGCAAGGGCCAGGGGTAAATGGGGTGTGTTTGGTTATATGTTTGGGGTGAATGTATGAGTTGATGGGACCAATAAGTGAGTGGGGGAGGAGAGCACAGAATGGGAGTGAGATGGGAAGAGGAGGGAGGACACTCTGTTGCTGGCCTGCCCTCAACAAGAACAAGATCCACCCCTTTCCTATTCCCTGCCCTCAGATAAGCTTAATTGACCCTCCTTCCCTTCCTTCCTCTCACCGTGTGCTATTTATATATAAAATATTTGTTTCATATTTAAAGTATGTTGTCTTTTATAAAATTGTAATTATACATTGTTTTAATGTTACAGCTTTGCTCTGCAACTACAACTGGCTCCAATTTGCTTCTGGGTGCAATTCAAGGGGCTGGTTATTACCTATAAAGCCCTACATGGCATGGAGCCAGACTTTCTGAGGGAACTGCCTTATTGCTATTGTTCCTAGTTGACCCATTAGATTGGGCAGCATGCCATTGCTCTACATACCACCAATTGTTTTGTTTTTTTTAATCTAATGCTTTTTCCTTTGGAATATAAAATAGCCCAAGATCTGAACGACCCCAACTCTGCTCACCTCTCAGAAACCTTGAAGACTTGGCATTTTACAATATTTGTGGGATTCCTACCTTCACACTGGATCAGATATTCCTTTAATGTTCCTTGAATACATTTAGGACTCTGTCTAATGTATCTCAGTGCTTACATTAGTATGGTGGACTGTTGTGGATGGCTTACTGTATTAATCTTACTATTGGGAACAAAATCTCCACATCAAGGTACAGTCAAATGATCTGTCCCATTGGAAACAGCAAATCGGTCTTTTAAAAGCCGACTGTGAAATAGCTAGGTAAGAAATTCTGTGCAGTATTAAAGTAATTCCATAAGTAAAATAGATCAATATCTAAACCTTTAGATTGCTGGCTCCAGAGTTTTCTTCTCACTTGTAAGTGTATGGATTGCACTTACAGAAAATGGCAGTTGATCTAACTGATTGTTCAGCCAGAGTTTTCAAACAGACACAAGGCTGGAGGTTGCTAAGCCTCCTGCAGTCCTTTAGAAATTGGTATGAACAGTTGCTGGGGGAGTTCAGGTTGGCTGCTAATTATTGAGTCATTTACAATGCACACACGCTGTTCAGTGTTCCTATCTCTCTCTTATCCCAGATTATTTTCTGTAGTTGCTATTTTCTAAAATGTAATTTTATTACAGATTTTTTTTAAAAGGAAGATACACTAATATAAAGCAGGAAAAAGGATGAAAGAGAAAACTAAAAGTGCAAAAAATAAAAATAGAAAAGAAAGGGGGAAAAAAGATACAAAGAAGTATTTACAGAGGCTATAAGTACAATCATAAATTTGCCTCTTACTCTATGACTGCATCATACCTCTTCTTTTTCTATAATCTATCCTGTCTAAACATCAAAACCATAAATCATGAGTTCATTACTTCTTGTTTCATACCAAAAAAAAAATCTAAAAGGGGTTTCCAGTCAGCAATAAATGTAGATATTGCCTTTTCTCTGTTCAAAAAAGTCAATTTAGCTATCTCAGCAAGTTCTATTATCTTCACCATTCCTCCATTGTGAGTGATACTGAATGTTTCCATCTTTTTGCACTTCAGAGATCATCTTATGAAGTTGCTATTGTTCTGCAACATTCTTCTCAAAGCAATATTAGTATGTTTGGATTTCTGGAGAAAAGAAACCAAGCTGTACCCGTGATTCTAATCCAGGGGTCAGGGAACTTTTTTACCTTTTACCCCCCAAAAATTTATAAACGCCCGACGTTACCCCTTGATTTGAAAGGAAGGTCCTTGTGTATGTAAACTATACAAACAGAATGTCGGAAATAAAATGCCTGGGGGTAATGAGAACTGGTCGCGCCAGCGCGACCGTCCTCATTACCCCCAGGATTTTCAGTTTTACCCCATTTGGGGTAATTTACCCCTGTTCCCCGACCACTGTTCTAATCTGTCTTGTGAAGCAGGAAAGGGTTAGAAGAGCCAGGGAGGTTGTTTGGCATGGTGGTGCTGCCAAATGCTAGGCCAAACAGACAGCATGGAAAAATATGTTCCTTTTCCAAAACCAACTCTCTGTACCATGGAGGAGGATGTTGTGATGGTCTGGCAAATAGGAAAGCAAAACTAGAAGGTTAGACAAATCTGACCTTTAATTTTCTGCTCAGCCATTTGCTTGCAGAGTAAGATCTTCACAGACATCACCGCCAGCCCTCTAGGCCCAAGTCCTTTTATTCTGGTCCAGAAAGAGGGAAACTTTGCATTGCCCAAAATTACCTGTGTGCCACTGAATTTCAGAGATATAGTCTCATGTTTTGGAGGCCATAAAAATGGGCCATAGATTGATAAATGTCCCAAAACTGAAGTCAGGGGCTAACAGATCTATCTGTGCGCTCATACATATAAATAATGAAAATGTAAATGCCTAGATACACACACTGATTCATGACTTTTTGTCTTCTGAAGATTAATAAGTCAATGCCAGAGGAAAAAATTCAGAATAGCCCCCACCTTGACCTTGTTGTCCTTGAATGGGGGCAGTGAAAGTTTGGGATGGGCTTTCTAGATTTTGTTAAGGTACACACAATGATTAATTAGCATTCCTGGAATCCTCCCCATGTCGGTTTCTTAACTTTGATCATCCCCCTGATTGGCTTGACACGTCAACAGAAAAATCTGCCAGGAATCCTCAGATTGTGTGTTCTTAGATGCACGTACAGACATAGACCTTCTGAATGTGCTACTTCAGAAAGAGGCCTATCACAAATCTAGCAGAGCTTGGGCCATTTTTATGGTGGCTGCAACATTTTGGAATTCTCTTCTCTGATTAGTGTGATCTGCTGTTTCTGTTATATATTTTCACATTTTAGCCTTCCTCCCACAGATGCTGTTTCAACTGCCTAAACTTTATGTTGAAGTCATGCTTTGGATATTATTTTGATGTGTTTTATATGTACCCACATGTCCACATACATATTCATGTACATACTACCAGGGGTGGGATTCAAATTGTTTAACAACCGGTTCTGTGGGCATGGCTTAGTTGGTGGGTGTGGCCAACTCAATATCACTCACATCGAGGCACGCATCTCCTCACCTGGCCTCTCATGACTGTGGGGATGCTGCAACAGTCATAAGTGTGAAAAATGGTCATAAGTCACTTTTTTCAGTGCCATTGTAACTTTGAATGGTCATTCCACACAAGCAAAGTACCAGCAAAGGAGGGTTAAAAGACTCCAAAGAAGTTCCTGAGACAGGAAGTCTAGTCCTGCCAAGAATGTAATAAGGGTTAACGGAGAGGCAGTTTCTGTAAGCAACACCAGAATGTTTCCTTCCTGCCTTCCTTACAGGATTAGGCCAGTAATTTTTTTTAACAACCGGTTCTCCAAACTGCTTAGAATGTTAACAACCTGTTCTAGCGAATAGGTGCGAACTGGTAGAATCCCACCTCTGCATACTACTTTGATAATGCAGCAAAATGCTGTTTAGCAATAGCACGGCATAGTAACAAAGCATCTTATCTTTACACTATTATAGGACAGCTGGAGGCAATGTATAATTTAAATAATCATTACCTGAACCATATTTGCTCTGTAAAAGAAAATGTTTTCAAGACAAGTTGAACACCCATGAAGTAAACCTATTAGCAATTTATATAATAGTTTTGTTGGTGAAATACATTTAGCTTCTAAACCATGGTTAGCCAATTATATTAGTTATGTTCATACAACATGCTTAGCCAAAAATAACAAGTCTTGTCACAGTTCACCATGGTAGATGGATTTATAGTTTATACAACACATTACAACACAAGGTAATTGGGACTATTCGTATTTGAAAAACAAAGATTTGTGGTTTAGCATACTGCATGAAAATGGCTTATATAAAATTTTCTATAGGCATAAGATGTGCAGTTCTACATATTGTGATGAAACTTTCTCTGACCCACAGAACTTATACAGTGACAGTTTTACCTCAAAAAGCCCTACTTGGTTGGGTAAGACATAATTCCCTTACTCTAAAATTATATTACAGGTAGTCTTCAAGTTACAACCACAACTGAACCCAAAATATATGTTGCTAAGTGAAACATTTGTAAAGTGAGTTTACCCCATTTTATGGCTTTTCATGCCCAGGTTGTTAAGTGAATCATTCCATTTGATAAGTTTGTAACATGGTTGTTAAATACATCTGGATTGCCTGTTGGCTTTGCTTGTCTGAAGGTTGCAAAAGTTGATCACATGACCCCAGGACACTGCAGCCGTTATAAATATGAACCACTTGCCAAGCATCTGAATTTTGATCATATGACCACGGGGCTGCTTCAAAGGTTGTAAGTGTGAAAAACGGTCATAAGTCACTTTTTTCAGTGCCACTGTAAATTTGAACGGTCACTTAAATGTACCGTTGCAAATCGAGGACTGCCATATTTCCTGAATTATCCAAAATTGCTGCTGCCTCCCAAACCACTCTCAATTAAAAAACATTTATGGATCATCTTACAAGCTATTTAAAAGTCAAATAAGTCAGTTAATGTTATAATTCCCCAAGTCTAAAGAGCCAAAACTGCTTTTGAAGGTTTCAGCTTCAGAAAACCTGAGTATTTTTACAGTCCCCAGAGCTCCTCCAGAATGGGAGAGATCACTATTTTCCATTTTATTTTGCTTTTAAGAAGTTCCCACAGGAATTATAAACCAATTATATTTTGTTTTTCTTTTTTTAAAATCAGCAGATGTGCTTTCCCTAACAAGGAAGTAAGTGTAATGCGTATGGCTTTTAAGAACGTGGGACATCAATTGGAACAAGTATAGCCTGAACCTTTTCTCTGATCAACAGAGACTGAGTGGTTCATATCATAGGTCTCTGTGTGTACATAGAAAGCAACAGTCCCAATCTAGTCAATCACACACACACCCCTTCTTTACACTGGAGCTTGGTGAATGACATGAAGCTCAGCCATTGAACTTCTGCCCTAACAAATTCAGCATTGGAAATGGCTCTGATAGCAAATGTCATGCCCCTATCGGAGTCTGAATCCAAGGAGGAAGCTGAACAGCTGACAGGGAGTGGGAGTGTGTGCTCCGTTGGCTGTGGAGGAAACTGGGGAAGGGCAAAGTCCAGCTGGGCAGAACAAGGGAGAGGTAGAGCAAGGGAGAGGGAGTTCAGAGGAAGACCTAGGTCCACCCCCTTTTCATCCTAGGGCATGCAGGGAGGAACGGAGAAGAGAGCAACATGGGTTGCGTGGCTTATGGGGGAGGAAAGGGCCCTGATTCCCTTAATTAGCTGCAGCTGGGAACACAGTTTATAAAAAAGGCAAGCTACGTTCAGCAGGCTGTTGGAAGCAAACATGACTTTATCTTGTGTTGTCATCGCTTATCTGTGTTCCTGGCATCTTCCCAACCGTGTGAGTTTTGCCATGCTTTCAAGTCTGAAATTCTTGCTCCTGCCCTGCCAAACTAATTACTTCAGTTTGGCTTATTTGGACTTTAAGTTACAGTTTGTGTTTACCCTGTTTTGGACTTAATTTCCTACAGTCAAAGGCTGTTCCTGGGAGAGTTTTTCTCCAGCCAGAAGGTAACCTGGACATTGGGGGCAAAGTGGGAGATAATAAAGGGACTCTTATTGATTATCTGACTGTGTTGCCTTTGTGCCACACCCCAGGTCATCACAGCAAATTGCAATCATCTTTGTTAAGTTTTCCTCTCATAAATCTGAATTAGAGCAGACTCCTCATATTGACTTTACTTGTTTTATGAGCAGGAAAAGACACATCAGGAATATTGAGCAAAGGCGCTGAAGATGTCACTGTATTCAACATTTCAAACAGAACATGGGGGCAAAGAAGTATTAAGGAGTGTTTCTCAACCCAAAGATGTACAGGTAGTTCTCAGCTTACAACAGTTCATTTAGTGACCATTCAAAGTTACAACACTGAAAAAAGTGACCTGTGACCATTTTTCACACTTATGACCTTTGCAGCATCCCCATGGTCACATGATTTACATTTGGATGTTTGACAACTGTTCCATATTTATGACGGTTGCAGTATCCTGGGGTCATGTGATCCCCTTTTGCAACATTCTGACAAGCAAAGTCAATGGGGAAGCCAGATTCACTTAACAACCAGGTTGCTAACTGAACAACTGCAGAGATTCATTTTATAAATGTGGCAAGAAAAGACTAAAATGGGGCAAAACTGATTTAACAAATTTCTCACTTAGCAACATAATTTTTCGGCTCAGTTGGGGTCATAAGTCGAGGACTACCTGTGGAATTGAGTGTTGTTAGCCATGGAAGATTAATTTCTTCTTTCAAGTGAAGAGTAGTTGCCAAATTAAGGGGCAAACGAACCACCTCTCAAATCAAAGGACAATAGAATAACAATGCTAGGGCTTCCCACCATTACCACTGCTTTCTCTTTTCTGCCCTCCACAAGCTTTCACCCATCCCTGAAAAAAAAATGGCATTAGTCTCTAGTTTGCTGAGGCTAGATGGCAGAAAAAAAGCAGCCTCCCAACAGAACACTTTTCAACTTCCCGCACATCTACTGTCTCCGTGGTGCAGGACAGTCACCAATCCCAAACTAAAAGATTGGTGGCAGCCAGTGATGGGATTCCATTTTTTTTACTACTGGTTCTGTGGGCGTGGCTCAGAGGTGGTATTCAGCAGGTTCTGACCAGTTCTGGAAAACCAGTAGCGAAGAACCGGAAAATACCACCTCTGACTGGAGATTTTACAGTAACCTTCCACTGCTATGCCCACCAAGCCACGCCCACAAAACCGGTAGTAAATTTTTTTGAATCCCACCACTGGCGTGGCTTGGTAGGCGTGGCAGAGGAAGGATGCTATAATATCTCCAGTCAGAGGTGGTGTTTGCCGGTTCTCCGAACTACTCAGAATTTCTGCTACCGGTTCTCCAGAATTGGTCAGAACCTGCTGAATACCATCTCTGGTGGCAGCCGTCTACTGAATGGAAAGGGGACCTTCTTTTTATTCAGGGGCGATAACAAGAAAAGACTGTCTTTTCCTCAGACTGCACAAAATCTGGATTTGATGGTGTTCCTCCCCCACGTGCTTCAAAAAAAAAAACACCTCTGCTTTTCCAGCCGGTAATTTAACCGACATCCATGCTAGATTATTGTTGATGGTTTCTGTAATACATTTATTATATGACCATGTTAATAATTCGGTTTTTTTTCAGCCATACAAGGGATCAGTGCTTTTCATGTTATAGTTCATGAATATGATCCTAACACTGCATTAGTGAATATCACAAATGGAGACAAATGGAGGGTTTGACATCACTAGTGTACCAGCAGCCTGGTAGAGAAAACTGCAGGCTGCTGACACACACTAGTAGCAATCAGTAAACTGCTGTTGATTATTTGCCATTAAATCAGTGTCCATTTTTAGCAACCACATAGCTACTCTTCTCCATGACAATCTGCCTTAGTCTAAGACAATTCCTACCAGATCCTTCAGTATTCCAAAAATGCACCCATCACCACTGCAACCGAGTCCATCCACCTTGCTGCTTGTTGTCATCATATTCTCTTAAAATTAACTGCTGGCTATAGTTATTTAACAACTATTACAAAAAAAAGTAGGACAAATTCTGCTTTAATGCTATAAGTTGTTTTTCTTTCCTTCGTTTGCATTTCAAGAGGCCTTGGCAACTAAGCAGCTCAATAGCAAAGACATTCAAGTGTTGCGGGGCAGCGGTCTCCAACCTTTGAAGCTTGGGGGCCTGAGGGGGGGGGAAGAGGGGATCCAGGCCACACATGCACGTGCCCCAGCCTGCCGTTTACGCAAGTTGAGCTGCGTGCGCGAGTTGAGTTGCACACTCGTGCATACTAGCCCGCTTGCCACGCTGCCTGGTTCTGAAGAGGTCAAAGTCGGATAGTGGGCCGCGACCTAGGGGTTGGGGAGCGCTGTTGTGAAGGGTTCTGTGTGTCAGACCATGATAGGTTTCCCCTACCTTCATTCAACTAGGATAAGCAGAAGATGGTCTACATATTAAATGGAAGCCTTCTAGGTTCTTTTCCTTCCCGTAAAGGGTGTGACAATGGAAACTTTACTGAGAATACCAGACTGCATGTTTTCATAGGCCCACACTAGGGAAAGTCTGAATGGAACAGATCCCAGACAGCTGTTAAAAAAATACTCACAGAGGGAGTGCAAAAGGGAAGTGAAGCAATGCTGAGCTTCATTCAAGCAACCCACACTGCAGCTAGTCCATTAATTCTTTCGGTGGTCAAACTACACATATAAACCATTTATGTGGGGAAATTATTATGGTGGCTCTTAAGAAGAAATGGGGCAAGGCCAGAGTGGCACAATCCAGAAAAGGAGACTTAAATCTACTCTTTGTGAGAATGAAGTAAGCATTCCAAGTTTACTGTTAGTCATGGAAACTAATCAACTGCATATGCAGTTATGTGTGGATCCCATCTCTTGAACTGATGCAGATTTATTTTCTCTGCTGGAACGGCCCAGAAAGAAGATTTTAAGCAGATGCTAGGAGAGAAACATTCTTCCCCGACTACAGATTGAAACAAAGAGCCCAGTGGAGCAATTTAACCCTTCTAACTTAAATTTGCAGAATAACACATTCAATGTTAGGCAGGTCTCCGCTGAGAGCGAACGACCCAGCGGAGTCCCAGTAGTAAACAGCAAATCCAGCCTTCCTGCTCTAAGCAGTGCTTAACTGTGCCTGCGTTAAATTTCCCTGACAAACCATTGCTGCAAAATGCCATAAGAGAGTAAAATGGCAATCAAGTCCAGCTATTTCCAGTGTTACTTAGCACTCTGTCTAGGATCTGTTCAAAATGTATGTTACTCCTGCCTCCATCTTTGGTAATGTTTGTCTCTATAAGCATTCCAAGGGAAGCCATTATAAAGCATACCTGTTATAAATCTAATCCCATATCAAAAATTAACATTCAGAGGGAGTTTCCACACTAGGGGAATAGTTGCCTGGATCAATTTTTTTGCTCCTTCTAGGCAAGCCCATATTGTTAAAACACATATGATTCATTATTCACCCCAAACACTTATTTGAGTAAAAAGATATATACCGTTAAAACAACGGTAGGAATGAATTTTTGTAACTTAAAAGGCTATGTTAAACCCAGAATTTAAAGCTGACTTAGAAAATGAGAAACTGAAATGAACAAGAACTCTGTATTTAAACAGCTATTCTTATCCATTCTTGGAAATGTATATTGAGACCAATTCATGCATATTACATAAGTACAAAATTACTGGTTATCCCTATCAGAATGAGCCACGGAGGCATATGGAAATTAAAAATAGTTGTGCTCACAGTGACTGTGGATATAGAACAAGAATGCAAACAAGTGCTTTCAGTGCTTTCTCTTTAATTATAAGGCAACTTTCTGTAACCAAGAGTGAAATTATGGTTAATTATAACAGCGATGATCGTATTGCCTACTCCACTTTTCCACAATTTAATGGCTTCCAAATAGTGGAATAACAACTTCCCAAATTTCAACTACACTTTGAGTTGGGGAAGGATGGCCGAGCCCCATGATGGCAAAACTATGGCACGTGTGCCGGAAGTGGCATGCAGAGCCAACTCTCCAGGCACGCCAGCTGTTGCCTGTTGCTCTTTCGGGTTCTGGAATGCGCATGAGCACCAGCCAGCTGGTTTTGTGTGCACATGCGTGTTAGAAACCGGAAGACCAGGTCCACGGCACGCATGCGCGTGCTGGGAAATTGAGCTTCCAGTTTCTGGCGCTCCCATGCAGCACGCCAGGGAGCTGCTCTTCCAGTTTTCAGCACACGCATGCACGCACGCACTCCCGATTCAGGTTCACCACCACTGGCCCTAGCCATTGAACATCAAAATATTTTTTCATGGTAAGCCAGAATGGCCCTTTACCGATAATCAGTTGGAAGTGAGATCAATCAACACATCAACTAAAGCTATAAATTCTAAATACCTGTTGGGACTGAAGTAAGCAAAAGTAAAAGCTGAATTAGATAAAGAATGAAGACACTAGAGTTAATACAAAATGGGGCTTCATATATTACTACCAGATTACATTGTCATTGTGAGAATGGGAGTAGACAAACTATATCTCATGCTGGATCACTGACATGTAGTTTTCCATCCTTCATATGGAAAGAAGTATACAGCACTATATAATTACAAATTAACCACAACATTGCTTTAGTTTAAACTCCTAGACAGGAAGGAAAGTGGGCATTGCTTTTTTTCACTGTATTTGAGTACGTTTTAACATGTTCCATGCCCACAAAAGCCAAAAATATTTCTTTGCTTCAGGCCCTAGGGAGTTTTCCAAATGAAAAGAGCTGTTACTAAAAACTTTAGTGAGGTCATATGTTTGGCAAAGTTAATGACAACAAATTAAACTGCTGTTTTAAGAATTTGGCTTAGCATTGGCCTCTGAGATGCCAAAAAAGTCCCTTAACTCTTTGTAATCTGCTCCAGAACCAGCCACAACTCATTTCCTAAACTGTATATATCGATGGAGTACTTAACCAGGAATTTGCATCAGACAACTATTGAGTTGTTTCCTGAAAAAGCAGTTTGAAAGATGAGGAATGCAGCTGTTTCATGAAGTTACATGCAAGGAATAAGTATTATTTGTGATCCTCCGATTAAGAATATTATTTGAAGCTACTGATGTACTTGGTTCACACATCGCAGTAAGTCAAAATGCAATTTGATCCTGGGTTTAGTCTGCTGTTTGAACCTTATGGCTGATTCAACGAACTATAATTAAACCGCAATTTGTCAAGATATGTAAACAAACTCTGTGAGTACCAATTAGAATTGTGACCATAATGCATGAAAGTTATATTGATCAGACTGCTAAAAAATTAAGGAGAATCATTTTTAAAAGGAAACCTAGAAAAAAAAGCACTATCAAGAGATTGTCAAAATAATTGGTAGCAGATCATCAGCTTTATATGCATTCTCACTAGCAGGTTTATTGCGACTTCATCTACAACTTTGTTACTTTAATGGGCAACCAAGAGATCAAAGCAAGCCTCAACAAACTGAGCAACATCTTCGTGAGAGCTTCAATTCCTTAGGTTACAGCTATAGTGGTTGGGCTTCTCACTTGGGTGTAAATTGCTTGGGACTTTTCAGTGCCTGTGGTTTATTCTCATTGCAAGTTTGAAATACTGCCCAGCCATTTAGAACATCCAAGGTACACCAACAGATGATTTAGATGAGGCCTTTCAATGAACGTATGGATATTCAGAACCACATAAAAATACCTCCCTGGGCAGAAGGGCCACAAAAGTTAATATATATCTAGTGTAGAAATATCACTTTAAACCACTGAGTGGTTTAGAAATAAAAATAAAATAAAATGGCAATTAGGAAAAGAATGAGTGAATATGTAAATATGTAAATATACCACGGAGAAGATTGATATGTAAGGATAAAAGATATTGATTTATAGTAAGATGTAATGGTAAAGGAATAAGTAAATACATATACTGAAAAATGTGAAGAGATGCAAAAGATGTCTTGATGTTGATAACAATGTATAAACTTTTATGTTTTTAAAATTTGGAAACTTAATAAAATTTATTTTTTTAAAAAGACATACCACTTTATGTGTACTTATCTGGAACAACTGAAATGACAGACTACAAAAATGATATGGAAAAAGTGTTATATTGGACATAGAAAAAAAAAAAACCAGCCGATATTTTAATAATTCAAGGTGATGTAAAAATAACAAATCAAGAGAGTGACCAGGATAATTTTATTATATTGGATCTACAAAAGAAGCTTATTAAAGCTTTCAAGAATTTTGTGTGTAGGGACAAAGAAAAAATGGGGGGGAGGAAACAAGTTCTAGGACCATGATGGTGAACCTATGGCACACATGCTGGAAGTGGCACGCAGAGCCATTTCTGCCGGCATGTGAGCCGTCGCCCGGAACTGATCCATTGCGCATGCACGCACGCCTCCCACCAGCCGATTGTCGGATATCTGCCGTGCATGCGCGGAAGGCGGGGCATGCAGGGGAGATGCACACACATGTGCAGGGGGCAGGGCACACGCAGGGGTTCATGCATGCATGCAGAGGGGGCGCATGCATTGCATTTTGGGTGCAGGCCCGCGTGCGCGCGCACACGTGCACTTTCGGCATGCAATGACGAAAAGGTTAGCCATCACTGTTCTAGGACCTTATTTGAAAGGAGTAAAGATCAAGATTGTTAGAAATAAAAGGAAGGAATATAAAGTTGGTTTATTTGATCAAGGCTGAAATAGATATGTTGTTACCAGTATCTCTGGTAACCCTTAATGGATTTTTGCTGATATGACTGAAATGATGAGGTTTTATGGGTTTGTTTCCAGATAAGAGATAGATATCGGAATATCACTTTTTTGTAATTTAAGGTGATTTTATTAAAATTGTTTATACTTGTGATGAAGGCGGGAAGTCATTTCTGTATACATTTATTTTTACTACATTCTTCTTTTTTCCTTCCTATTTCTCTTATTTCCTTTTTCTGTACCTTCTTTTTCTTTTCTTATTTCAGTTTCTATTAGCAGTTTCTTGATTCTTATATTTAAAAAACACCAAATTAATGAATGTTTTGGGGGAAGGTAATTACAGGTACCATTTGTAAATAATAGAAGTATGGCATAGGCCTGTAATGGCAAACCTATGGCACGCATGCCACAAGTGGCACACAGAGCCATTTGTGCTGGCACGCGAGCCGCAGGCAAACTTGCCTCACTGTGCATGCCCATGCCTCACAGATGATTTTTCGGCTGGTTTGAGGGCTTTTTCGGCCTCCCAGAGGCTTGGAAAAAGCCTCTGCAAGGCTTTTTAGGCTGAATTATAGGCCCATTTTGTCACTTCCTGCACAGGCCTATAATTTGTCCTGAAAAGCCTTGCAGGCCTATAATTTGTCCTGAAAAGCCTCTGGGTGGCCGAAAAAGGCCTCAAACCAGGCGAAAAATCAGCTGTGAGGCGCAGTGCAGGTAAGCGGGCGGCGGCGGGGACTGCACGCGCATGCACAGGGGGCGTGGGGAGAGGCATTCGTATTGCATTCTGGGTGCTGGCACAAGTGTGTGCACGCTAGTGCGCGCACAATTTTTGACACAGGAGCCCAAAAAGGTTAGCCACCACTGGCATAGGCAATTATGGCAAACAAGTTTATAGCTAGGAACAAGCATACAGATCTGAAATGGACAAATAGAAAAAATATACTAAAGATTCTGAGGTTTGATAACCAGACAAATGTTCAATTGAACATTAAAATACAACAGCAATGTACTTTTTTTTACAGAGAAATATCAAAAATATGTGAATCAGCATGGTGTATTCATTTAGAAGTTGAATAGGATGAAGAAGATCCAAGTCCAAAACCACCCTCAGCCACGGAAGCTCAATGGATGACTTTAAACAGATTGTCTCATTTCTCAGCCCAACCTACCCCACAATTTTCTTATATTCGGAATAAAAGGAAGTGGTGGATGGAACACTCCACTAAATAAAACAACTAGAATTCCTGGGAGAAAAAGCAAGCAGAGACAAAAGACAGGTATAAACCATAGACCTCTCTGTGTAAATAATATTTCAGATGTTCTTCTGGCATTTGAGATTCCAAGCAGAATCTCCCCAAAGCACCAATTATGTTTTTCTTTTAAAAAAACAACTTGAACTATATGCAGCACATTTGTAATTGAGACGTCTTCTATTTTTTAATGAAAAACTCCCACAGTGTGTCATATGCATGAATGCACCCACACACAATATTTCAACAAGTCTTCTTCAGGTTCAAAAAGATCGGTTTCAAAATAAGAATATCCATTTCTACTTTCATTTCAGTCTGTTAGATTTGAAATGTTTTTGCTAAATAAACCTTGGACATCAGAACAGTAAAGCCAAGCAACACATCTGGCCATTTTTAATAAGAAAGGAAAGTTTAATCTTAACCAAAATGTATTTACAAACATTATTAGCTATACAGTTTATTCTAATAAAATATGTAAAACCATTCACACAAAATGTATCCATCAGTTTTGGGGGAGAATCAGGTAGATTTACTCTGAGCAATTTTTTGTTGATTCTCAAGACATTCCTTCAGCTTGTCTTCTGTTAATGTTAATCTCTGTTCTAGAATGGACACAGTCTGCAAAATGAGAAAGATAATGACATAATGACATAATGTGCTATATGTTTAGTATGACAACAATGTTGTTTAGTGAAAATGACCAAACAAACTCTAAAGAAGAATAGGATACAGGAAGTATGTGTATGTAAATATATATATATATATGTATGGTATTCAGCTTTGTTCAGGTATTTTCCCACGTCATAATGACATGGAAAATACCCAAAACAAAGCTGAACCATACATGTAATACCAGTGAAAACTTAAGAAAACATATATATATATGTTATATACATATATACATATGTTTTTTTTACACATATATATATATATGTTTTCTTAAGTTTTCGCAGGTACTTACATGTATGTATGGTATTCAGCTTTGTTCGGGTATTTTCCCACGTCATTATAGTCGTGCTTTTAAAGTTGTAGCAACGTTTCAGCAGAATTTCATCTGCCATCATCAGGCTTCTGTATAGTGTTCTTCTGTGAGTCAGACTTTCACAGCCGTTTCTGTTTTAAATTTGGTGCTAGCCTACGCTGTGCCAGAATGGTTTTTTCTTCATCCTGATTGGTTGGGAGTCTTGGTCTGTGTTTATTGGTCTTGGAGTTTGCTGTGTTCTGCTTGATTGGTGTTTCTAATATCTTCTGTCTGTTTTGTGGCTTTTTTTTGTCTTGATTGGCTGGCAACATTGTTTCCTGTATTGGAGGCTTTTAGTGAGGCTTGGCTCACTAAATATATATTAAATATATATATATATAATATTTGTTTTCTATATATATATACATACATATATATATATATATATATATATATATATATATATGTAAAGTAATGTAAATAAATAAATTTAATAAAAATATAATAAGTAAGGACTTAGTAAACAAGCAATATATTTCTAGTAAATGAATCGAATTGCACACTGTTATGACAACGCTGTAAAATGTAAGAACTTGTTTCTCTTTTTTAAAATTTCTTGAAATCTTGAATAAACAAATATTTTTTAAATGTAAAAAAAAGACAACAATTTTAGGTAACTACTTAGAACAAGTCAGATTCATGTGAGAATTACATCTGAATAAATATCTGTAAGATTAGGCTATGCTGCCCATCTTATTTAAGGATACCATGGGCTGTTTTTTTCTAAGAAAGGAGTGCAATAGAGTAAACTACTAAAAGCAATAAACTCACAGAAAAATCATGCACCGGCAAAAGCACAATATTACATAAGAAAACATTTCACCACATTACATATCAAATTTGCTGGCCACTTCCTAGAATTTAATGGAAAATTATTATCCAAAATAGAAATGTATATAATCTGCTAAATAATTCATTATCTTAATCATTGGGAAAAACTAACATGAAAAGAAAATATGGTGTTAGTTCCACACCAAGGCCAGCAGGTGGAAAGGATGGAGAATTATCCTTTTTTCCAATGTTGCTTCTTCTGTTAGTTGATCTTACAGCTTGAGGAAGAACAAGCTTGCTCTTTTATATATTTGTTTCACTTCTCCAGCACAGGTATTGTCGACAAAACATTAAACAATATTGCACCCAATCCCAAACTAAAAGAACTCTCTGATCATCAAGTATGGAGAGAGACTCTTTGAGAAATTTAGTGACTTCCCTTGCAATTCAAAAGCTTCCTTGAAGCAGGAGAAGAATAGGATTTTCAGAAGTGGCTTGTCCTTACCTGCTTCTCAGGGCTGAGTATGTGACTGGCTCAAGGTCATCTAGTTGGCTTTGTGCCTACATCAGAATTAGAACTCATGGTTTCCCACCTTTAATCTGATGCCTTAACAACTAGACCAAACTGGTTCACTTTGCAAAAGTCTAGCACATAATAAAGCCAGGCTCATATATAGTACCAAGAAAGCTAAATTATCATTTTTCATTAGATACCAAATTATTACACACTTAGCAATTTATAACATCTGCTTAAATATCTTACTGTCATGAAGCCAAAATAATAATGGGAATATGATTCCTATTACTTCCATGTTGAGAGGCTGATGCTATAAGAATGCCATAAATCCCTATAGGTAATCATCAATTTATAATAATTGGCCCTGGAATTTTGGTAACTGAGCAATGCAGTTGTTAGGGTTAGTGAGTCACCATGTGGAGACCCAATTTTAAAACTGTTCTTACTACATTAAGCAAATCACATGGTTGTAAAGTGAACCACAAAGTTATTAAGCAAATCTTTAAGTCCACTGCAACAAATTAACTTTGCTTGTCGGAAGCTGGCTGAGAAGGTCACAAATAGCAATCATGTGATTGCAACATGCTGCAATCATCGTAAATGTGAGCAGTTTGATAAGCCCTCGAATTGCATTCATCTGACTGCGGGATGATGCAATGGTTATAAATTCGAGGAAGAGTCGTAAGTCATTTTTTCTGAGTCCATCGTAACCTCAAACCATTTTTAAATGAACATTTGTAAGTTGAGGACTAGCTGTAGAGAGGAAATGGGCCAGGTACAGCTTGGGGAAATACTATGCAGGAATGTTTGCTGAATGATACAGAGTACTACACAATGGGATTGAGCAATCTGGCAATGGTTCCATTAGTTTCCTTAATTTCTTTTAAGCCTTATGACTGATTAAAAAAACACATATTTAAAATGATAGTGGCTATATAGTTCAGACAGATTAGAAAATAGAGTGATGCTTCTTCAGTGTAACATGGTATGTGACTAGATCCCTCTGCTGTTCATTCTAGGGTACTAATCAAAGGAATGCTAAAGGTACGATATAGTTCTTGCTTGAAACTTTTTCAAGTTCATTGCAACAAAGCTATTCTTCTGGAACTTTTCACCATGGAGGAAAAATTCTTACCCGACCCAAAATATCTTGAAGATTGGGGCCATCAGGCAGTAATGAAGCAAAATTTTCAAGTCAAAAAACATTTTTATAGGTACTAAGCATAGACTACTACAGATTGTATTTTTTTAAATACTGCAAATAATAAACATTACATACAATAAACACAAAGTAGTTTTGTGTACATGAATAAAAGGACTATATAAACTGATCAGAATATCATTTCTCTATTACACTCAGTATTTTTACAATGTTTTTTTCAGGGATGGCACTACATATGTTCAGTAATACTCAAAAGTCTCCTGGATTACACCTAACCACATCCAGAATGGGCAGATAGCCATTTGTAATGTCACTGTCTTGGCCGAACTAAAAGTTTCTCCATCCCTAGGCCACGTGGCTTTGGCCCAAAAGCGGGCACCATTCATTGCGGCCACTCTGAAAATAGCACCTGTTTTCAGGACGCAGCTATGAAGCCAGGGATGCCAAGGCACATAGAGGCCTGTTGTTCTTCCCTCACACAAGGCCCTTGGGCCCTTCTAAAGATAAATGTGCGTTTAGTGACTGGGGTCGGGTAGAAGGGTATGGGACCCAGTTGAGTGGGAAGTAGATCCAAGTCTTGCAGAGGCCCTCAGGGGCAGGAAGCGGAGCACAGGGCACCTCAGTGTTGGGGAAAGCCTGGGACAGGCAGGCCTGGGCCTGTGCTAGCCCTCCTATGGCCTCCCCCATTCCTGAGGCACCCCATGCTTTACTTAATGATCTGCACGGTCATTTGATGACTACACTGGGGAGAGTAGAAATACCTCAAAACAGCGAATGCAGTGCAGAAATAAAACGTTGGATTGCGCAGACATGATGAAGATGAGCTAAATATGAAAAAGCAAGGACATTAGTCTGGCAACCAAATCAGGTTAGTCTGCTCTATTGTGTCCCCCATAGCTGCCTATGGTTGTGAAAGCTGGACCTTAAAAAAGCCTGACAGGAAAAAAATCGACTCATTTGAGCTGTGGTGCTAGAGAAGGCTCCTTCATATTCCTTCGAAAGCAAAGGTGGCTAACAAACAAGTACTGGACTGCCAGGCATGTCACCAGCAAGCAAAATCATAATACTACATCTCAATTCTTTAGCCATGTCATGCGGGGGAATTCATTGGAAAAAGCAATTAAGTTTGGAAGAGTTGGTGGTAAAAGGAAACCAGGAAACCACGAAGGGTCACGGTGGCTGGATACCATCAAAGCGGACACCAGCCAGAGCATGGAAAAACTCAAAGAAGTAGTGCAAGATGGGTAGATGGGTCGAGACCTGGCCCATAGAATCACCAAGAGTCGTACACAACAGAATGGATAACATCCTCATCATCATCATCATCAAGTGATCATTTTGCTTAATGACCATAACAACTTGCAAACATAATAGGCAGGCTCCATTATGGTCATAGGTTGAGAACTACCTATAGGGCCATATGCCTCACGTCAATCCAAATGAATTCCCAAAGCAAAATTCTTTTATGAAATTTTCTCTGAACTCATCTTTAGGCCAACATTTCTAAGCATAAGAATCATGATGGAGCCTTGACTGTACTATTCCAATGTGCTCCTTCCCTAAGACTTTTTAAGACTGAGATCTGATATTGGGAAGACATTCTTTTTTCTTTATCTGTAATCCAGATGTGGAAAGTATCACACCATTCCAGCCCTCTTATTTCTACTAATTACCATCTGCATGTAAACACTTTCATATGTGCATGCATATATATATACTGTGTATATATACCTGTATATATTTATTTAAATGTAGCAGAAGATATCTTCCCAAAAAAGCTGGTTGTGGCAAAAGTTGAATTAATTGAATTAATGACTACCCGACCCACGTATATCAATTATTCTCTTGACATGTTATACAACATACCCTGAGAAGGGACCTGAGCATTTAGAAGTTTCCAATCTGAACTAGCTCTATGCCAGTTTTAAAAAAAAGCAAAGAAATGGGAAGGCTGGTAATCTCTTCTTATATAAATGTACTAAACTTTTCCAATCAGACAGTCCAACTTTAAAGAAAAGTCACCTCACAATTTTCCAAATAGGGGCATATATAAATCTATTACCACCACCACCACCCACAGTATCTGTATACGGAAAATACTGTATAGGAAAATACTGAAGGCCACGAGCCTCTGTGGCATGTTGGCCAAGGTTCACTATCTCTAAGCCAAACCTATCTCTCCTGTTGTGGGAAAAAACTGGATAAAAGAATGGCATATATGCCCCCTTGAGAAAAAAATGAAATACAAATGAAAGTTAAAATGTCAAGCATTTTGCTATGGACACTTATTTATTAGATATGTATACCATCTGTCTTGTTTAGTGGCAACCAGCATATTATAAGGCAGGAATTTGCTGGCTATGAATTATGCACACAAGCTAATTCCAAACATTAGCAACTTACAGGCAAAGAAATGAAAAATGCTATGAATCAGAAAATTCTGCTTTGCCTTCCATCACTAATCCATTACAATGCAAGGCAAGTATAAAAAGCATTTTCTGTTTGTGACCTAACTAGCTCGATACCCGTGTTTCGCTATGAAACTATGCGGTCAGGCTTAGTTTTTGGGGAGGAAAATAAAGGGGGGAAATTCTGCCTCTGCCTGTCAGCATCCATGGGTATTCATCTGGCTAGCGTCCGGTCAGTGTGTGAGAGAATTGAGGGCTGTTTGGAAACTGAAACAGTATTTGCAGTGTGAGCAAGAAGAAGACAGCAAAGAGCCTGGGTGTGTCTTAGCACAACTGTTCTGTACTAAAGCTGCTTGGTGCTGTGAAACTAAAACTGAAACTCTTCTCCTTTGCTTGTGTTTTGCATTTGGGATAGATTTCTTTTCATGTGCGCAGAGGGAGTAGAATTCCTTTTATCAGAGCATCTAATATACGTAATACTAATGCTCTGACGATCATTTTGAAAAATATTTTCTTAGTGAGCACCTAGAAGCCAAGAGGAACATATGTGGCAAATTTCAAGTTTGTAGGCTTTACGGTTCTGGAGATTTTGTGATGATGCATGAGTGGTATTTCGCTTTTATATAGATAGATTTTCATATGTAGTTACCCAGAAGTTTCTTCATCATATTTCTCTCACTGATTTTTCCATAACAGCATGATTCCATTGTTATAAAAACTATTTATAATATTATGACACTTCAACAAAATGCCAAAGTCTTCTTTACCTGAGTGAGGACATCCAATTGTCCCACGATGTGCTGGAGAGTAGTGGTAAGCCCAATCTCATCAATTTGTACTTGCTGTCTTTGCATTAGTTCTGCCGTTCCAGCTTCTTGAGTTTTTTGTCTAACTGGAAAATCTCCAGAATCCATCCCCACTTGCTGGAGGATGAGAGATGCAATGAAGGTAATGAAATAAAAGACCTGTCACTCTCATGACATACATATTTAAATTGGCACATTGGCACAAACATGTGCATAGAAGCTTAAGACACAGAAGAACAGGTGCCTAAACCACAGAGCTGTGCCAATGTTGCCTTCAACCTCCATAGTCGGGGAACAATGATCTGAAGGAGGAAGCGGTTTTTGCTACATATCTTCTCTTTCGGGTTACTGGAGGAAAATGGCGGCAGCTATTACCTGCAACTCATGTTTGGGACCTCCAAGAATTGAAACAGCAAAAGAGAAACCTGAAGCAAAGTCAATGGCAGAAAGGTGCAAGTCCCAAAAAGCTTGCCAGCCAGCAGGCAGGTAAGTGACTGCTGTGGTACAAATCTGTTGTGGGTGCACCAAAGGTGGGAAGACATGCAAATGGCTGCTGCAGGCAAGCACAAGTGCAGTTAGATGCGATGGGGAGGGATGGTGCGCAGGAAAGTGGCAGGAACTGGAGCAACTTACTGGGGCAACTTGAAACCTTCCCTCTGGCTTCCCCATTGACTTACCTGCGGAAAGCCAGCAGGAAAGGTTGCAAATTGCAATGACATGACGATGGAAAGCTGCAATTGTAGTAAGTGCAAGTTAATTGCCAGGCGCCTGAACCATGATCACATGATCATGGGGTGCTGGGACAGCTCTAACTTCAGGGACTGGTTTTAATTACCACTCATTTAGCATCATTCTAAGTTCAGTCACTGAACAAGTGATCATTAATTGAGGATAACCTGTATATAAATATGAGAAATATGTCTTTATGAGTTTGTGGGTGAGCTTTCATCCGTATTCTGATGATACCCAGCTATGTATCTCCATCCTTGGTGGGACACAAGATTCAGCAGATGAAGGAAAATCCACATAGGTTCATTTTTCACTTTGGGCATATCCCCAGAGAGAAAATAATGAAAAAGAGACAGAGAGAGTGTGTGGGCAATTATAAACTGTATTAAGTTAAACTAAATTTAGTTTTGTCCTGGCCCTGACCATGTTTGGGAGGTCCAAAGAATGTATGTGGCTCTCATCTAATAAAAGAACATCCTTTTCCTGTTAGAATATTGTACTGTAAATATTTTTCATTTTAAAAATATTTTTCAACGTATTATAAACAAACCAACAGTGTCCTAATAACTAGACATTCAATTTGGCTTACCTTTTCATGTCTGTAATTTCCAGCTTTTTGTTGCTCGCTATAGCCAGTGTCCATTCGTTTCTGCAATCAAACATTTGAGAAGAATCTGTGTTATTCTACATGCTTACAATTTCGCTGTAAGCATCCAGATAATCAATCTGCTTTCCCCAAATCTCAAGTCGCATACCATCCCTTACTTTAACAAATGTCCCATCAATTAAAGAATATCATCTGGCAGGCCTGCCTGGTGGAACATCATCTCCCACCCCCAGGTCAGACTGGCTCTGACCCTAATGGACTTTTCCAAGACCCTGAAGACATCATTGTGTTTTCAAGCAGGGGGAGTCAGTTAAATGGCTATACTGATGGTTCTTTGGGTGTCAGCTATTTATTTTGTCTTCTTGTTGGCTTTGCAACAAGTGAACTTTGATGAGACGGGCAGCCATTTAAGTCCTGGCTGGCCTTTTCCTCTGTTTATAGTGCAGCCATCTTGATAAGTCCTGATTTTAAATAACCCATGCTGGACTCCCACTGTCTCCTCTGGTTTTTCAAACCAAAGCCTCTCCAACTTTATACTCCAAATTTCATCATTTCAGTGAAGGAAATTGATGCCTTCAGACCCTGAATCAAGGAAATGTTCAAACTTGCATAACAACAAAGTGACTGTTTGGTTATAAAATGCTTCTCCAGATGCACTTTTTGAGCTCTACAGTCAATATTTAAAAAACTACATACAAACTATTTGGAAGGGAAACTATGTAATTTATACTGGTGAAGAGATGACACTATTTTAGTTCAATGTTCCAATTCAAAATTTATTCAGCACAATGGAATGTTTAAAACTAATCGGAGAGGGAATCAAAGCCAGAAAAATGTTAAATGGAAAGATAGAGAAATGAGCGTTAGTTCAATTATGAGAATCCTTATTACCTAATTGTTTGTAATCTCTATTAAAATATTGGAATTGAAACAGTTGTCAGATAGAAAGGAGAAAAAAGCAGTCTTTCTCTGAAATTTTTATTATATGTCCATCATTCTTGCTAATTAGGTTGGCCAAATTAGACAAAACAATGTATCTACAAAAAATGTTCAAAACATCTATGCACTGAGGACTGAAGAAATGTTCTTTACAGAAGTGTAAATTCAACAATAATCCTGAAAAACAAGTTCTAATTATTTTATTTATTTATTAATTTGTTTGCCACATCTCACCAAAAGACAATTCTTTTATCCAATATTAAAATATTTCACATATTTTCTACACTATAATTTACAACGAGTCTACAAAATCTATCTGATAGGCATTAAATCCATTTATTGTAGTATCAATACAATAGGTGTATTGTAGATGCATCTTTTCTCTCAGGTAGAAAGCTGACAGGTAAACAAAGAATGGAGTCAAAGCTTCTTTGGTCACTTCAGATTCAAATGCTCTTTACTCTTTGCCTTTGAATGTTTCATATAGTTTCACATTCTAAAGTTATTAAGCTGTCCTATCAATTATTTTTATTTTTTACCCATTGTATTCTTTTTTTAAATCTATCTGTAAACTAATGATAATTATCAGTGACAAAAAATTATGTGAGAAATGCTAAGTAAGGGACATGTTAAGAAAAAAGCTAAAAATACAGAACACTAGACCTATTTTATGTTGCAATTTCTTTCAAACAGAGCTAAGAATTAGATCACTGTAATATGGTTTCATGGTTCAAAATGGCAGAGTGTATCAGAATAAGATTACTACAATTACTACCCACCTGCCTTCAATTGAGAACCTGTATACTGCACGAGTCAAAGCACTGCCTGTACCCTATTAAATAAATATATTAGTCTTATTATCTAAGTTTGGTGTAATGATTAAGGCATCAGGTTAGAAATGAGACCAGGAGTTCTAGTTCTGCATTAGGCATGAGGTCAGCTGGGTGATCTTGGGCCAGTCACTTTGTCTCAACTCTAGAAAGAAGCCAATGGCAAACCTCTTCTGAAAAACCTTGTCAAGAGATCTGCAGAGACTTGTTCAGGAAGTTTCTGAGAAGAAAAAAAAAATCTAGGAATGCAGGATATAATGTTGTTTCAAACCAGAACAGGAAAATCTAGAATACCAATTCCATCAACTTACCATACTGTTAAAGCAGCCATTCATATGCATAATGGCGTTCTGTGTTTTTAGATTATTACCACAATCATTACCATTTGCATTCATAGTATATTTCTGGGCTTGTATTGTATCACCATAATCAGCAGCATCAAAGTTTGTCTTCCAAACCATTACCTACAAAAGTAAAATTTACAGAAATATGTAAAAATGTTTAAATAACCCACTCAGGATTATAAGAATAACACCTCCAGAAAGGGGAGCTAACTAATGTGTACACTTTTTACTCATTTTAAATATTATATAATTCCACTTTTCACTCATTTTAAATATTATATAATTCCGGTTTTAACAGAAATGGATTTAAAAGATTTCAATCTGAGATCCTAAATAAATTTGGTATTAAGACTCTCTTGGATAAATATTATATTAAAAACCATGGTATAGGTATAATTGCTATTTTTTTAATCTCAAAATACTTTTCTGTCTCATTCTTAGTCCCGGCTTCTCCCCTCTTATTAAGAGTGCTAATTTAGTTTTTAACAAGCAAAAATTAAGTTACAAGTGCTCCTAGAATTATCTGTGCTCTCCTCATACAAGTGATTTCTTTGAGAATATCTGTAAATGCAAACTACTTCTCATCCAGCTTCTCAAAGGAAAAACTGTAGAGTATGCAAAGCCCAAGCCACCAGAATTAGAAGGTGAATACTTCCAAATACTGGCTGTTTGGGAGTTCTGCTTTTTCCATGTAAAAATAACTCCACAGAAGTACTTAAGATATTAATTTTGTTTTAGGCGATGCCCTAAAAACGTGATGGCGAATCTATGGCATGCGTGGCACTCAGAGGCATTTGTGCCGGCATGCAAGCCGCAGGCAAACTTACCTCACTGCGCATGCGTGTGCCTCACAACTGATTTTCTGGTCTGTTTGAGGCCTTTTTCGGCCTCCCAGAGGCCTGAGGAAAGGCTTTGCACGCCGAAAAATAGGCCCATTTCGTCACTTCCTGTATTTTCGGAAATACCGGAAGTGACTAAATGGGCCCATTTTTTGGCCTGCAAAGGCTGCACAGGCTTCCCTCAAGCCTCTGGGAGGCCAAAAAAGGCCTCAAGCAGGCCAAAAATCAGCTGGGAGGCACAATGCAGGTAAGGGGGTGGGGGAGATGATTGGGGGGTGCACACATTGCTTGCTGGGTGCTGGCACGCGAGCTGGGAGGCACAATGCAGGTAAGGGGGTGGGGAGATGATTGGGGGGTGCACACATTGCTTGCTGGGTGCTGGCACGCGAGCGCAAGCGCACACACAATTTTTGGCACAGGAGCCCAAAAAGGTTAGCCACCACTGCCCTAAAATAACAAACATTCATAAGAAATAATGGGAATTGAATGCTTCCACCATAACGACATTTTCTATGCTGCGGAAACAAATTCTTTCTGAGAGTTGAGGACTTGGAATAAACTGATAGGCATGAGACTCGGAGCAGAAGGCCAGGCATGGCATCAAAATGATGGATCCTATAGGCCTGATATACTACTTCAAAGAGTCATCACTATCAGCAATTCCAGTTTTCTCTTTCTTAATATGATTAAATAATTTTTATTTAGGAAGTTTCAAAAATAATGGGAAAAGGATGCAGATTTAACTCATTTTTATATCTGCCACATGAAGTATGTAATTAAAGCTAATAAAATATTCATTTTGTCACATGTGAATGTATCTTCTTCCCAGGAAAGCCCAGAACCACTAATAATAAAATGAGGAGCTTTAACATTGACACTTCTAAAGCATTTAATGTAGCCCTTTCCATATGTCTACTTCACAGAATTCCCCACTCTTTTGAATCAACGGGCACATTTTCTAATTTCAGAGTAGGGCACAAATGCTCACAAGCACTGGTTGAGGAGTGGATGGTTTTCTTGACAATTCACAAAATAATTGCCACAGCAGGTATAATCTGTTATAAAATAGCAAATGATTAGGTTACTCCCTGATGCACTCTCTAAGACAATTACTGAAGGCATAATTAGATTGGTTAGCATGGGAGTGTTAATGGAGCATCTGTTTGCAACTCCAAAGCCAAATGCATCTTTTCCTGTGGGTTCAGTGATCACAGGAAACAGCACAACTGCTTCAAGGAGTTGCAATTAGAGTACTATATAAGCACACTTATGCATTCCAAAGAGCCTTTTTGCCTTGGAATCAAACAAGTTGTCAGGATGCCTGTTTTAAAATTGCCACAAGTTGCACAGTACTTGTGAGCATACACCATTTCTGTCCTAAAGGTATACCTGTTACAGAATTATTTAAAAAAGCAGTACCTGCTCATCAAAACCTCCAGATGCAAAAAAATCTCCTGTTCTTGAAAAAGAAACACAGGTAGCTGGTCCCTATAAAAAGAACAACCATTTAGTATAGATTGGAGGTACTAAATATCCATATGAAAGCCTTATGTGGATGGCATATTTTCCCTATTACAATACCCACACCAAGCTATTTGAATAACAATATTAATTTTGATTTGATCTATATAGAACTTGCATATAAATAGTACATACAAAAATAGTGCTGTTTTTATTCATGGTAGTCTGCATTGTATTCTTTTTAATTCTATCTTGTAAATTGCCTTGAGATCACTTTATTTTGAAAATCTGGCATGAACTCATTTTAATGAAAATAGTTAAATACAATTGTACTTGATTTTCCCAAGAAGTCTTTGTTGTTCCTAGATCACTTTTATATCTAAGTCATTCACAACAGTATCCACCATCCCACTGAACAGCAGTAATTTCCCTAGCAGATGATAGATGACTGATACATAAAGCATGAAACATAGTTTTCCTACTAAACACGTATCATTCATTCCAAGCCTTGTTTATAGTTTAAGGGAAAAGTACTCCACAAAAGGAGATACTGTACTTAAAATTACAGTCAGAATATATATATATATATCAAATTGTGTGGCTGTAAATGTCAGCAATTAAACTCCATCTCCCTAACAAGCTTACTGGTTTGAAAAATAAGCACCATTATAAAAGACGGCAATGTAAACTTAGCAGTATTCTCTATGTAATCAACTGGCAACTTATTCCGGTACAGAAATACATTACGTCAAAGTACATTTAAGACATCTTGGCCTTTTCCTATGAATAAACTTCCCAGAGAAGTAATCAACTGTTAAGATTATAAACCATAGTAGAGCTAAGCAATGTCTTTAGTACAAACGTGCAAAGTGTAAAAATTTAACAAGCTCTTAATCCAACTGACTAATATTACTTGCATAATTAACACTTAATTATTAATACTTGTATCTTTAAATCTACTTTTATCTATTGTTAGAACTTGCTAAAGAGAACTTGCTAAAGTCAACTATAATGCAGATGACAGATTTCCAAGTACACAGGAATGAAAACTGGGAGAACAGGCAGTCTCAGAAATGTTAGATTCAAGTATCATAGATAAACATTTACAACTTTAATCAACATTGAATCAATGGTTAATTAGAGCTGATAGATATAAAAACTGCATTCTATCATTACACCACAGTACAACAAGAATTATGGCACAGATCCTTACGCACTATGCTTTTTTCAAAGAATTCTCCCCTCCAAAACTCAAATAACCCTCCGTCATAATGGTTTCTTCATGAAATACTGCCACTACACCAGTGGTGGGATTCAAATTTTTTTACTACCGGTTCTGTGGGCGTGGCTTGGTGGGCACGGCAGGGGAAGGATACTGTAAAATCTCCAGTCAGAGGTGGTATTTGCCGGTTCTCCAAACTACTCAAAATTTCCGCTACTGGTTCTCCAGAACTGGTCAGAACCTGCTGAATACCACCTCTGCGCTCTACACACACACACACATATACACACCCCACAAAGTTGCCTGGTATCAATTTTTATATTTTTGATGCCCAGCATTTCATTTTTTATATAGTATTTTTTTCTCCAACATACTTAACTTGTTTTAGCTAGGTTTTAATGGGTTTTGTGCCTTTTAAAATTCTACTGAATTTATAGTTGCTGGGTTTTAATTGCATTTTTATTATTTTATTTGATTTTATTAGAATTTTAACATATAATTTTTTGTGAGCCCTGAAGTTAAAAAGAAGAGTGATCTTTTTTAGAATGTTGTATGCTATTAATCAAACTGCTACATGAGGTGGGTTTTTTTTAATGGTTCTTGGGAAAATCTGAAATTCTGAGAAAATGTTGGAGCATTTTTTTAAAATCAATACTTAAAATCAATTGATTTTCAGTTCAAACATAATCACATCAAAATATGCCTAAAAACAGTTGATTTCCTATGACTTTAGAACAGGAGCCTTGAGATTGTTCAATATGTAATCTCCATGTGTTTCAGAAATGTCCCATCTGAAAATTGTGTATTTTTGTAATGATACCTGTATGTAAAAGGTATAAATGAATCCATGTGTAATAACTTCTGCTATAGAATTGTTTACATAGTTATTGCATGCACAAATGCAATATATTAGTTCCGAACCAGCTCTCCTTACCTGGTGACCATGTAAGGTATACAATAGCCTGCCTTCTAATAAATCCAATATTTTTAGTGTTGAATCATTAGAAGCAGTAATGAGGTAGTTTCCAGAGGAGTGGAAGGACAGACAATTCACTGAAGCACTATGAACTACAGAAAAAGGAAAAAAAAATGCATGTTACATTAAAAAAAAAAGGAAAGTAGTTCCTGCGGATTTTACTCCACTGGTCATTACCGACTATAGGGGCGGTGCTCATCTGTTTCAAGGCCAATGAGTCAGCATTGCCCAAAGATATTCTGGTGGTCATGTGGCCAGCAGGAGATCATGGAGTGCTGTTACCTTCCCACCGAAGCAATACCTGTTTATCTACTCGCACTTGCATGCTTTTGAAATTCTGGATTGGCAGGAACTGGGGCAAGGACAGGAGCTCACTCTATCACATGGTGCTCAGGTTTCGAACCTGGGCTGCTGGCTTTCCCAGCCAACAAGCCCATCATCTTAACTACTGAACCGCTATGCCACCTTATGTTACATACATTCATTTAAATTAAAGATCTAGAGAAAACTGAAAGACTCATTCTAACAAAAAAGAATTGGGAAAAATTAGCTCTTAATTTGTTACAGAATAGCTTAGCTCTCAAGCATCCTCACATAGAAAAAACACTCGTGTAGTTTTATGTGAATAGTAACAAAGGTGAACTTTGGACAGATTAATGGCACTGCTCCTCAGAAATGTCCCAAGTACATCAAAGAACTGTGAGTTCTAGGCTTCTTTTAGGCATGGAAGCCCCGAGTGACTTTGGGCTAGTCACTCACTCTCAGACCAACCCACTTTACCTGCTTAGCTCCCTCCCCACATAACTGCCCTTTTGGCAACGCTGCACCCTGACTTGTAGCCCCGAGAAATACAACCTTAAACACTGCAGCAAAAGTTTACCAGAGAAGCTGGGTCCGAAAAGGAGACCACAAAGTCAATGCAGCACTGGGTGCAAAAGGAAAACAGTTGATGCACGGAACTGGGACAGAAGGCAGCTGGGGAAACAAATACATGCTGGTGCTTTTTAAGGCTTCCCCCTGGAATTAATTTGAATTGGAGCGGGTACTCTCTTAATGAACTGTGAAGCCCAATTAATGTCTGCAACAGGGAAAACTGGGGTTGGCATCATAAGTCAATGAGATCAGGTGATGCCTCACTTTGTGACTGCACCAACTTACAATGGAAATCCCAGGGCCAATTGTGGCTGTAAGTCAAGGACTGCCTGTAGTCATGCTTCATGGTGAAATAAACATATACACTAAAGACATAATATTATTACTTTTCAAATATTGAACTGCCTTAAGTTAACAGTACTATCCATACATAATAGTACAATCAGAAAGGAATTGGGGGCTGCATTGTTTTAAAAAAGTATGTTTTTATATAAAAATGACGTCCACGTACTGCTTAACCTTCCAAACAAAATTCTTCATGCAGTCAAACATGAAGTCCTTTCAAAGGTTCATTGGGAAAAATATCAAAGCAGCATGCTTTTTTCATCATTGGGAGTTTATTGTTTGTCTGAAACTCTTTCAATAAGCTTAGCAAATATTCTGTTCACTGGTTACATGGGTTATGTTGCTCCCATAACTACAATGCAATGAATGAATTAGAATGGACAAAGTGTACAGAAAGCACTAAGCTGGACTCAAATCAAATCACACTATGGTGTGCAGCAGTGAGCACAGCCAGTCTAACAGTGCACAGGTTGCTTACCTTGATAATGTTGCAGCAGCCTGTTCATCCTAACGTCCCATACTTTCACTGTGTTGTCAGTGCCAGCTGAAGCAATGGATGTACCACTGGGATGAAAGTCCACGTGTGGGACAAACCTGCAACGATTAAAAATTAGGAAAAAGATCTAAACCAAAAATGAAAAAAGTTGTCTTAAAAGTTACATGATTGTTCTGTTTCCTATAGAGTTTTTTAAAAGTGCTGCTTGACAAGTGAATACTTCTTAAACTTCCTGATAAGGCAAAGCAATCAGGGAATTATCTCGCTAAAAATATGTATGTGACAGTAGACTTCTTACCCCTTTAGAAACAGAGAATCTACAGAAAGGGTCATAATATTTTTGTTCCTCCATTTTCAGATTTGAAAAGCTTCCATTGGTTGATCTGATCTCCTTGAAGGGAGGCAGGAGCAATGCTCCTCCCAGGGATCCTAGCCTTCTTGTAGCAGGGCAAAGCTACATTACCACAATGGGTATGCAGCTTCTTTACTTCATAAGGCTCAATGCAAGGGGATGGCTAAACCAAGGTCCAGCATTTAGTTCTTACATGTTTGGCTTTGATTCCCATTTAGAACTGCAAAAGAGTCTCGTGGTTACATGATGCTTTCTACCTACCCTATTTATTGTCATTAGAAACCTAAACAAGAGTTAAGTAGAAAGTCAAGTGTTTGATTAGGTCACCACAATAGCTTTAATGTTGAGTCTTATATAACCACAATGATTCCAACAACTGGAAATAGCTCCCAATCCATAGGAGCATTAGGACAAACTGAATCCCTGAATCAACGGTATGCACAAAGTCTAGTAACTTTTACTGGGGATCATCCTAAATTATGGGTATAGCTGGGTTTGACATAAATGTGTGTAATGATGTGAGGTTATGTTTTAAGCATTTTTATAAGGATAAAATAATAATATTTATAATAAAATAATAATATTTATAATAAGCATTTTTATAAGGATAATGGTTGCACACAAGACTACAGTCGTTCATGAATGAAGGCAAATATACGTGGTCCCAGGATAATGTTGTAGGATCCAATCTGAATCAGTCTTCGGCACCAGAGGTTTTATCTTCTGAGCTTTCAGACTCATGCTGGAGCCCACCCTCAAGGATCTTCTCTCTAGCAAAATGTGTTAGCAGAATTCTGCTAGGGGAAAGTTCCCTGAGGATGGGCTCCAGCACGAGTCCAAAAGCTTGGAAGACGAAACCTCTGGTCCCAGTGACTGACCCGGATTGGATCCTACTACGGTATTTGCATAAAGTTTCACGCCTGAACACCCTGAAATTTAGATGTAACTTTATGAAAACAGCTTGGAATAAAGTGTACTTCTGTGACCAGTCTTTAGTGCAATTCGCTCAATAATTGCTAACTCTAACTATAAAATTTATATTCAGAGTTCTATAAATCACAGTAAATTCTTCCATAGTTTTTTGAGAAGCTTTTCTGGTCACTTTCTTATTTCAGCCCAATAGTCTTTTGGACTAATTGTACCTCTAAGCTACCTTTATTATCTTTATCTCCAAGTGCCTTTTATGCCACTCACTAGTTTGGAAGAGCTAGGAAAAACTAGGGTTTTCATCATGTGTGGGTGGAAGGAAAAGCCCAGCAGTTCCACTAGTTGTAGAAATTGTTAGAATTTAACTTAAGTAATAATGCTTGTGGACTACTGCTTTGGTTTTTTAATACACCAAAGTACATAAAATGCATTACAAAAATTGTTAAATTGATATGCTACCTGACTTAAATAAATGGTATAGCATTATTTTTAAAGAAATATTTCTTTATAGGCTTTAAAAAATATAAGACAAGCCCCAACAAACTACAATTGATACTTGCCCACCATGCTCACAAAAAGAATGTATACATTCTCGGCTTGCTTTATCCCAAAGTTTGACTGTTTTGTCATCACTGGATGATACAATCAATCTTCCATCAGGAGAAAATCTGCAGGAGAAAAGACATTTGTGGAAGCACATTCAGTAATAGCCAATGGAAATTATATCTGAGTTATTCTCAGAGGAAAATTACTAGAATGGTGGCGATGTTACCTGGTTATAAGGGGCTCTGTGAACCATTCAGAGTGATATTTCACAAGCAACAAAAGCCCCCATCCAAACCCACTGCTTAAAACAGTGAAGCTTTGGACCCTCTCCAAAGTTCACTGTGACCACTTTGAGGGCCTTCCCACACTGTATATACATATATAAGCATCAAAGGCAGGGCTGCTACTAACTCCCCGCCTCCATCCAAATGGTTTGCACAGCTCTAATAAATAATAAGACACTTGTTTTAAATCTTTCTCTGGCAAGCTATTATTTTATCTATTCTATAACCAGGACAATGGATTTCTGTTTTTTGACAGCTCATAATATACATTCTCAATCAGAGCTTTTATTTTTGTAAACATGTTTCCATTTTTCCCTCTCCTGTATGGTCTAAAATTCTAAGTATTAAATTGTATAAGAAAACAAGTTAGCAGTGAAGTTCTCATCATACCTATTTTAAAATTAAACTTATTAAGTTCAATAGTATTTAGCTTCAGTTGAAATTTTTCGAAAGGCCTTCAGAAAAAGCATATTACACAACAGAATACATGCTCTATTACAGATCTTCACAGATATTGCTTGAGAAAGCCCTAGTCAGAATCTTTTTCTGTTTCTGCAAATAGCATTGCACAGAGACAATGAGTGTGTGCACTGTCGGCCTATCCTGCCCTCACATTTTTTCTGTCTCCCCTTAGTCTACATATCAGAGGAAAATCAGCAACAGTTTTCTCCTTCCAGAGTTTCCTCCAATGGATAAGCAGAGTGAGGCTGCAGAGAATTTAAGAACAAGGCAAGGTTACTGCACCTAGCTTCCTATGCAATATTAATCTCTAAGAAAGACTTGAACCCAGCGATATCCTATACATGATCACAAAATCATTTTTTTAAAAAAAAGACTTACTTAGCACAACGAACCCAGTTTATGTGCTGATTCAGGGAAAACAAGAATTTTTGCCTGTGGACAGCCCATACTTTGATTGTTTTGTCATCAGAGGCTGTAACCAATGACAGGCCGTCGTTAGAAAAGTGAACGCTTCTGACTGTTGCTGTATGAGCCTTGAATGAAGTTGATTCTCCCTTGCTTAGTTTAGGGAAACAAACACAAAAAATTATGATACTAACTTCTAAGTCATTCAGTAAATGTACACATTTGTTTTCATTTACACTTTTACATTAACAGAAATTTGTTGAATTTAGATTTATACAGTACAGTAAATCAAATATGAAAAGATAGAGGGAGGGAGGGAGGGAGGGAGAGGGAGAGGGAGAGGGAGAGGGAGAGGGAGAGGGAGAGAGAGAGAGAGAGAGAGAGAGAGAGAAAGAAAGAAAGAAAGAAAGAAAGAAAGAAAGAAAGAAAGAAAGAAAGAAAGAAAGAAAGAAAGAAAGAAAGAAAGAAAGAAAGAAAGAAAGAAAGAAAGAAAGAAAGAAAGAAAAAGTTCTATTTCAATTTATAGGCTAGAATAGGTGATTAGTTTAATAGTGCTGCAAAATAATCAACACTTGGGAGTAATAAAAGTGACCTACTAAAACTGCGAAGCAACAAAGAAAAGTAGAACATAATGTTAAGCGTTTTCATATAAAAAGAAGGATATATGAAAACTGAGCAGCTCTGTAATCAAATGAGGAAAAATCACAATCAGGAACATATATAATTTCATCTCAAGAAAAATAAATTTATTGTGTCACTAACTAAATTTTATTTATGTATTTATTCCAAGCACAGATACCGAGTTGCCAGCTCAGTGTAAACCGAAATAGATTTTCATGCAATAAGTAATGTATTTATCTTCTTACCATAGAGTTACAAACAGCAAATAACACATAAATCTTCCTAGTTCAGCATACACTTGAAAAAGTGTCTGCTACAGATCTTTTTAAAAAAATCTTAAAAATTCATCCTATCTTCCCAGGATGCATCCTGGATTAGAGGAGATAAATGAATATTTTTCTATTTATGTAAGAATGGAAATCTAGAAAAAAGGTAACCAATATAATTTATTATACTTACACACTTGGAACCCATAAACGAACTGTTTTATCTCTAGAACCTGAAGCAATCAGGTGGCCAGATGGTGAAAAATTAACACACATTACTGCATCTTTGTGACCCACAAAGCGATAGGCTCTCATCTGAGGTTTCATACTCCAGATCATCAAGCAAGAATCCATAGAGCCACTTACTAAATGAAATAAAAATAATATTTTTATTATATTTTTAATGACTAGAAATAAATCTCTTATTTTACAAAGTCAGTGGAAAAAAGGAGTGGCCAGTTTCATCAAACTACCTGCTCAACAGATTTTCCTAATGTACTTCTGGAGACTCTTCTTAAAAGTAGACAAAGAACAAATTGAAGAATGACAAGCACCCATGTCATTCCAAGTGAAATTACCATTATAATTAAGACAGCAGTCTCCAAACTTTCTGGCTTTGTGGATAGGCAGGGGGAGGAGATGGTTCTGTGTGAGCAACAGGCGAGCGCAGCTCCATTTGCGCAAGCGGCAGGCCCACCACTCACCCAAGTGGAGCTGTGCGCACATGTGCGTCACTTGCCACTTCTGCTGAATGGGCCTCAGCCCAGTAGTGGACCATGGACTGGATGTTGGGGACCCTGAAGTAGGAGGCACCTCCAATTTATCCTTTATTAAAATCAAAATAATCTGTAGTATCCTTTCAATTCTCTGACACATATGACTTTGTGCCTAAGATTAACATATTTACAAACTGCTCTCCTCCTTTAAAGTTAAATGAAATGTTTTAACAGTGTACATGCATGTCTGTGTGTGTAATCTGCTTATTTTAGGAAATAAACCTGAACAAAATGATGTTCAGAGAGTAACTTACCTAGCTGTTTCTTGTTTAGACTGAAATCCACGCTAGTTATTGCATCCCGATGGCCTTTGAAATTCCTCTCCAAAGTTGGATCTTCCTATATAAATGTTATATTGAAACAAATGTTATCTAATAAGAATGCAAACATATTCTTAAAAATTCATGTATCTTGTGATGGGAAATGCAGGGGGAAAAGCCAATGCCAAGAATCAAATTCTGTACTCTGAAGTACTAAACTGTTTTATATTCTTAATTTAAAAAGTTATGTTCACTGAGTTTTAACTGGATCTGATTCCGATGAAAATTAAATCAACTACTTCAGATTCAGATTTAGAAAACAATTTTGATTTTGCCACACAGCTTATGGAACAGAGCATGAAATACTTACAACCCTTCTTTAGGAAACAAGAGAGATGCTATAATTTAGAAAATACATAGACAGTGCTCTAAATATAGAGTACAAAACATTGCGGTCTCTCCATGGCTCAAAAAAAAAAAGCCCACTACCTTTCAGGAATTTTATTAAATATGTCTTAGAGTCCTAGGAGCCAAGAAAAACTTTCTCCTCTCAAACACTTTCTCCACTTCCTCCTGCGCATTCTTACCCGGCTGCCAGCTTCTTTGTGGCGGCCATTACGGACCGCCGCTGCAACTGCCCTGGGAAAAGGGGGTTCTGCCGGCCGGGAGGGGTCTGCAACACCCCCACACCCTTCTCCGGATCCCCTACCTTCAGCTGCCCCTGCAGGGCAGCCTAGCTCGCACCCGCCTGGGTCGGAGCCCCAGAAGCGGCTAGCGGCAGGGATCGCGCAGCCGCAAATCCCTGCCGCTCATGCGGCCGACAAACCGGAAGTATGACTTTCTGAATAATACCTGCCAGAAGAGGAAAAAGCGGCTGTTTGATGGTGCTGAAAGGATAGCTTTCCCTCTTTTCCTATGGAATAAATAACTGGATATTAAGAAACCTATTTTTTTTAGGTGAAAATTGGTTTTAAGCGATGAGTGGGAAGAGAGAGGATTAAAAAGAAAATATTTGTATGCTAAGACTTTGTTGGAGCAGATGCCTTAAGGATTTGAAGACTAGAAGATATTGCAATAAGATTTTAAACAGATTTGGACTTTCTTTCTCTTTGATTGATATTACCCCAGAAGGAGAAAGTGAGAACTCTGCCTTGGTTTGGACTGACTGATAACTTTGGGACTGTTTTATTTTTATTTTTTTATTTTTTGAATATTCTGGTTGTTGTAAGAAGAAAGAAGGGGAAAAGAAAAGAAAAGATTTATAATGGCTCTTTCTGTTGAGGAACTAAGAAAAGAATATGAACAAGCAAAAAAAATGGCAAAGATGGTGTGGAAGAAGCTTTCCTTTTTTTAGAAATGGCGCTTACTAACTATCAACAAACATTACAACAGATGAAGACAGCAGAGGAACAAGAAAGAAAGGAAGGAGCCATTTTTAATGAATCTCAGAATTTGATCAAGAAAGAAGGAAGAGAGAAAAGAAGAAAACTAAAGGACTTAAGATCTAAAAAAACATTTAAGAAAGGGAAAAATAAGGTGCAAAACCAATATGATGATAGTAAACAAAAGGGAAAAGGAATACGACAGAGAAGGGAAGCCGGTAAGGCAGAGGTTAGAAGAAGGGGGGTAGAAAGGTTTGTTGGGAGAAGAAAGAAAGGGAAAAGGTGGAGAAAAGCTACAATGTTTTGAAATTAAATGGAAAAAAGAAATTTTTTATGGATAATGGATAAAGTATAATTTAAAAAAAAAAAAAGATTTTGCAAGGTACATAAGATGAGATGGTAGTATTGTAATGGTTTAAGAGTTGATAAGAGATTAAAATGTTAAAATGTTTAAAAATGATTGGCTTTAAAATTTAATAATAGGGGGGGGTTTAGAATACTGTTTTAATTAAAGAGTTTAATAAGATTATGGTATTGATGTTATTATAAAATTTTTATTATAGTATTTTTTTTTAATATTTGGATTTATTGTCTAATTATGTACTTAATTATTTTGGATGTATTAGTTAGATAGAATGTACCAAGCAAAAATCGGATTGGGTATTGGATATTATTTTAAAGATTAATTTGACTAACTTAGGGGGAGATAGAAAGGCATCATACTCTGATTAATGATTTCAGGAGAAACTTATTTTCTTCTTTTTATAAGGAATGAGACAAAGGGATGATAAAAAATGGACAAAAGATACAAATATAATGATTCAAACTAAGATGATTAATTAAGATAGAATTAAGAAGGGTGAAATATGTGGAGAAGTTAATATAGAAGGCTTAGAATGGTAAATAAAATAAGTAATGATATGTAAGATGAGCATGAATATAATTGAAGTCCATGAACACCTGGGTCCAAGTTACTTTCCAAAAAGATTTTTTTATGTTTTGTGTGTTGTGTGTATATGTTTTTTTGGGGGAGAATTAGTAAAAACTTGTAGAAATATAGAATGAGAATAATGGTAACTAAGTCAGAAAGAAATAGATGAAATAATAATAATGATATTGAATAAGAGTAAAGAGAAGTAAAGAGAAATTGAATAAGAGGTTTTGGTATGTTAAATGGAAATGGTTTAAAACAGAATCATAATTTATCTGACTTGTTAAATTTACAATGAAAAAAGGTTTAAACATGTAATGAACAATGATAATTTGTGTGTTTTAAAAATTAATAAAACTTGTTTAAAAAAAAAAAACCACTACCATATTTAAATATTTGTTTAATGTGATTAATTAACCAAATTCTGAATTTAGCTTTCCTTCCACAAAATCAATATCAGATATTTATTGAGGGATGCTGTTAAAATCATTGTTTGAATATAAAAGAGAAAAATAACAGAAAAGTAACCAAATATGTTAGTTTTGGATTCTCCAATCATACTAGTCTTTTGAACAAACTACAATGTCTTGAGTTCAGATTTCGACTCATATGGACACAATGATAACTAGGATTATACCCTACATTAAGCGAAAACCAAAGAAGCTATCTTTTGGCTTAGAACAATTAATAGACTCAGCCTAGGATTTTGTTGCTGCAAGTCAAATGAAGCTGGGCTTGATATTTATTATGTCAAGGTTTGAGCTAATTTTACCTCATCTTTAATAGCAGTATTTTATGAAATACAGATACATGAAATCATAACATTACATTTTCACACCATACTTCCAGAAAAGATATATTCTAATTAGCAGCTCTTACAGCACTCTCCTAATATTTAGGATTTTTTAAAATAAAAAATATTTGGAATCGCAATATTCCGAAATTCATTTCTTATAACTGTAATAGTAAACTGAGTTGTTAGAGATCACAATTAAACTGGCAAGCCAAGAAGCACCCATACAATGTCCAAATACTACTAATAGAGCAACAGGAAAAACATTTCTGAAGTATTTTCCCCTAAACTTCTGATTATGTACTTCAGTTAAAATGAATAGCTTCTATTCAGAAAGCAACTTTGTCATCATATATAAAGTAGTTATATTTCCGAGTAACTTGTTTTTTATCATATATTTAGAGAATGGTTCAGCATCAAAGAAAAGACTCTTGAAGCTTACAGCTATGTAAATAAAGGAGTCTTAGCAATTATGATCAAGACATTTAATTTACAATAAAATCTGAAGCAAATTGATAGGGATAATTTATGATTCAGGTATAATTTGCTCAACATTGGAAAAACTAGATGCCATAATAATTGAGATGTGGATTAACAAGATGTCTTCAATTGCCACTTTAGAAAAAAAAGTAAAAATAAGGAGACATCAGAGGCAGGAATCACAATTTCATCAAGCTTTGACAGATGGTATGGTTTACCTCACTAGCAATAAACTGTAACACAGTAATATTTTACATACAACTAGTCCTCCACTACAATAGTTCATTTAGTGACTGTTGAAAGTCACAACGGCAATCAAAATAATGACTGATTATCATTTTTCATACTTATGACCATTGCAGCATCCCTGTGGTCATGTGATCAAAATTCAGATACTTGGCAACTGACTCATATTTATGATGGTTGCAGTGTCCTGGGGTCATATGATCCTCTTTTGCAACCTTCTGACAAGAAAAGTCAACTAGGAATCCAGATTCACTTAACAACCATTACTAACTTGATTCACTTAACAACTGTGGCCCAAAAAGCTGTAAAATGGGGCAAACTCACTTAACAAATGTTTACTTAGCAACATAAATTTTGGGTTCAATTGTGGTCATAACTCAAGGACCACCTGTATATGGTAAATTTGTATATGTACCCATCCTGCCTCTTTGTTTACATTTTAGTAAAATTTTAGCATTTCTCGTATCATTTTTCTTTGTACATCTTGGAATTATGTTAATTTAGTTACTTGATAATGTTTATCATACTTCAGTTTAAAAAGAGAGAAAAAAATCTGATTCAGAAAGTATTTTTTCAAATAATTTACATCCATTTTTTTTACAACTGTCACTATTCTATCTGAGTAGCCTGCTGATACTTATTCTTCCCTCCAGGGGTATAGGAGAAAAGAAGGGAAGGCTTCCTACAATTTTAATAGTAAAGATGCACAGAGATACAGGAAGACGAATCTAGCACAGGGAATTTGTTAAAGAGAAAATCTTAACTCCTTGCACACACATAGGTGTTACTAATAAAAAGAAATGGGGGGGGGGTGCGTTCTTCCAGGCCCAGAAGGACAGGCCGGGCTCGACAAGAGGGTGGACTAGAAGACCTCCAGAGGCGCCTTCCAACTCTTGTTCTGGTATTGGCAAGCAAGCACAGTTAAACTACTTAAATCATCCAGAGCCTTAGAAGATGGTAAAGCGGGGGGCGGGAGGGGGGCTTTCCACCCAGATCTTTTTCTTCTCTTCCTAGGCGGAACCTCCCCTAGTTTAGAGGAACTTTAGACGCAACACTCAAGAGCGCTGCTGGGATCTAGACTGATGTGGCGCGACTTCAGGATCGCCCCCTCTTTCTGCGCCGAGGCAGCAGTCCACGATTTGGGGTCTGTCACGTCGGGTTGAGGCAGCCTAACTTGGCTCAAATCACCGGCCCAAGCGCGAAGTCTGGCTTCTCGCAGATCGGCGGGCCTGGCTCTCTCCGCAGAGTTGCTGCCGCGGGGCCGGCCTCGCCTCGATTTTTCCGCCGGCTCTCCCCCGTATCAATCCAGCCCCACTTTCTCCCTGCCTGCGCGTTGCAGCCATCCGCCCCACAGCCAACGCCGACATCACCTCAGCATGGCCCCTTACCAGGCAAGGGAAGGCCATCGCGCCCCGAGAGCCGCAGCGGAACCAAGGGCCTCCCCGACTGTTGCCGCCGGAGGGATTCAGTTTGCCCGCTCCTCCGACCGCCTTAGTAACGGCGTTCCTGCCTTAAAGGGGAAGACGGCGTGGGGGTGGGGGGAAAAACTGTCTGCCGACGCAAAAGGGCCCATCTCGAAAGCGGCGCTTTAAAGTGGTCAGAGCCAGCGGGAAATTAATCCCCTCTCGGTTTCTGGTATAGGAAGGAAGTGAGGGAGACATTTCTCGGGTAATAGCCGGTGAAAGTTCCTGGACCTGAAACGTTTAAGAATGTCAGCTAAAAAGCCTGATCGTTGAAATGAGTTTATGATAGGGCTGTGCCCATATAAGAGAGTAAATCAGAAAAGGGGCTGCTTATTATATAGAAGATATCCAGAATCTGCCAAGGACTGGGTCAATGTTTCTCAACCTTCGCAATTTGCAGGTGGATGGGCTTCAACTCCCAAAATCCCTCTATGAACATACTAGTTTAACCATCCACTTTAAAGTTGCCAAGTTGAGAAATTCTGGCCTAGATAAGTGGAAGAAATTCTATCAGCTCTTTGAAATAACTGATTCCGCTTTGTCAGTAAATTTTTGTAACATTTTGGTGGAATCTTCTTGCAGCTTAAACCCTGCTTAACAAAGTTAAGTGTTCCACGTGAACACAGCAACAAGGCTCTATTTCATAGTAGGCATTACATTTTCCTTGAAATAACCTCCTTGTATAAAAATGCAAGTAGAAAAATAGGAACCACTTTGGTGGGAAGGTAACAGCGTTCCGTGCGCCTTTGGCATTTAGTCATGCTGGCCACATGACCACGGAGACGTCTTTGGACAGCGCTGGCTCTTCGGCTTTGTAACAGAGATGAGCACTGTCCCCTAGAGCCGGAAACGACTAGCGGACTAGCACGTATGTGTGAGGGGAACCTTTACCTTTACCCTTAGTCTCCATTTGAAAGAAGCTATAAACTCTTCCTTAAGCTGAAATCAATCAGTAAACTGACACCAACAAATTAGCTCTGTGCCTCCTGACCTCTTTGGGTTACTGCGGGCACACCCTCTGCATACAAATCTTATTTTCCTCCGCTACTAGTCCTGGTTCTCTCCCTCTAGAAAAATATTGGCATAGCTGTGAGGCTACTACTGTGTTTTATGGCTGGCATAGGTGCTGGATTTTGAAAGACTACTGAGAATGAAATAGATCAGAAAGATCTATATATCTGTTTCCTGGGCTTGTAGCAGTGTGGCGTTCTGAAAACGCTAAACCTGCATTCTACGAGTAAAAGCAGAATGCAGTTTAAGCCATCTTTCAAAATTCACCCCACTTACAACCTTGCTGAATAGCTATTTAGGTTGCAGCATTTGGGAGTAGATACATCCTTTCTTGTTTTGCTGTAAAGGGCTAAAGCAGGAGGACATAGGTCAAAACATATGAGATCTCTGAGCTCCATTTTCACGTCACTGTTAAGATTGACTATGATTATTTTTATAATACATATATTATCCCCCAGGGATGGGATTCAATTTTTTAAACAACTGGTTCTGTGGGTGTGGCTTAGTTGGTGGGCGTGGCCTGGTCATGTGACTGGCTGGGCGTGGCCAACTCAACATCACTCACATCAAGGCACACATCTCACCTGGCCTCTTATGACTGTGGCGATGCTGCAATAGTCGTAAATGTGAAAAATGGTCATAAGTCACTTTTTTCAGTGCCATTGTAACTTTGAATGGTCACTCTACACAAGAAAAGTACCAGCAAAGGAGGGGGAAAAAACCTCCAGAGAAGTTCCAGAGACAGGAAGTCTAGTCCTGCCAAGAATATAAAAAGGGTTAATGGAGAAGCAGTTTCTGTAAGCAACACCAGAATGTTTCCTTCCTGCCTTCCTTACAGGATTAGGCCAGTAATTTCTTCTAACAACCGGTTCTCTGAACTGCTTAGAATGTTAACAACCGGTTCTAGCGAATAGGCATGAACCTGTAGAATCCCACCCTTGTTATCCCCCCATCTGAATACTGATAAATATATTACAACAATAATAATTTCCTCCCCTTGTGAATTGGGTCCAAAATATATAAACTTCTACATCTGTTTGTGTCCAAGTTGATCTGTTGTACATTTAACTATTAAATACTGTAGGAAGCCGCCTCCCCAGATTAAAATATTCTTTATTCTTAATATTAAAAAGAGGCAGGATAGAATATTTCCCCTAAAGGAGAAATGGAGAAAAATCTTAACAAAATGCAGAAAGCGGCCCCAATCTTCCTGCCATAAGAAAACAGCCACAAGCAGAAGTTTGAAGAGGCTGGCTTTTAGCAATGGACATTTTGTATCCATTCAAAAAGACTAGACCAAGTAAGCTCCAAGGAAGCAAGTAAGACTCCAAGTCTTACTCTAAGTAAGCAACACAATAGGCAAGCCAAAGCTGACAGGATTAACTCAAACGCCTAGGATTTGTGTTTCCCTTTTGGCTATAGAGCCAGCCATGACCCCTACATGACCCCATAGGAATCTGACAACAGCCATTAAAATTTCGAAGGACATATTCTTGCACAGGAACAAGCATCTCAATCACAAAGCTCTAAAGAATGTATAAAAACCAACCTACTCTCAACCCCATTTTGTCAGCCACCCCAGAAACATGCTGTTGTCACTATTTTCTAGCTACCAAATAAGCAGAGACTTTCTTTCCTGCAGCCTGCCTCCATTTTATTTCCAGTGTCTTTCTTCCAGCTTGGAACAAGAACAGATTTTTTTCCAACAATACATACACACAACAAAATTAAACTTCAAAGCCTTTTATTAACAATTTATTATTGTAATTAGCTCGTAGAAAATCTACAATGGCTTCTGATCTACTCCATCATTATCTCTGATCAGTCCAGGATAAAATATCCACATTGGTTTCTTAATAATGAAACTATTCCTTAAAATTTTAATTGAGAACTTTCCAACAATTAAATTTGATCCCCCTGAATCATATATTACCTCTGTTGTAAATATCTCTGCAGCACCATTGTTCCAAAAGTATCTCTATAGGCAAAAACATAGCAGTTTTTGTCAGTTGTTGTGTGATTAAATATAATAAATCCATTCTTCAAATCCATCAATCCATCTTGCCAAGATACTCCAGTCCATCACTCATCAATTTCATTATGTCTGTGTTCTTTGTATTCACACCTCTTCCACCTTTTCCCATCAATAATGTCATACTCAGATGAGGCTCTTTTTCCTTCACATCTGGTAGCATCAAATCAAATTCCAATCCATCAGACTGAAAATTTAATCCAACTGTTAGTCTCTGCCTCTGAGTGTCATTGTGGGATTGATTTAAAACTTGCCTGCTCTAGAAGTCTTTTATTCAAGTTTTTGAATAAAGCTTGTAAATTAAAAAGCACTTTTCCCAAAAGCTTTCCAGAGAGCTTTATCGCTTATTGTAGACATTATGAAGGCAAACACTTTCTTTCAAAGAAACAAGAGAAACTAATATACCATAACAAAATGTCCACAGAGAGAAGATACAATTTCCCAAAATAAAAAATGATTTAACAAAAGAATTTTCCCATCTAAGTTAAAAAAGACACTAGAGCTTTTCAAAAAAACTAATAAAAAGACTTATAGTAAACTCCAGCATAGATCTAAATCAATCAAATACAGGAGAGTAAGGCCTCTTGCCACTGACTTCCTGACAACAAAAATGAAAGTGGTCTAAAATTCCAAAATAAAGAGTAAGAAAATGAAAAAAGTTTATAAAAATTCAGCAAGGGGTTATAGGATAGATTGGCATTGAACCACTTGATTAAAGTGTAAATCAGACAGTAAGAAAAGCTTTTTAAAATGCGGTTTAAACCCAGGTGTGCTTTTAAAAAAAAAACAGCTGAAGAGGAAAAGATGATAAAAACTTGATCCTCCAATCACTCCTACCAAGAATTGTAGTCATTAAGATCCGTCTTCTCTGAAGTTACACGATTATCCGAGGGCCATCCTGGGTTGTTCCTAGTGTTCCCATTCAAATCTAAGGAGCATAAGGAGTAAATAACCAGCTTTGGCAGCATAATCAGCTATTTGTCAGCAGGAAAAAAGAGATTGATTGTTCAGCATGCCATTTGTAGGAAGTCCAAGATTGGCCAATGGTCATGATTCTTCATCAGAACGTTTAGAAAAGAAAAGAGTAAGAAAGAAAGGGTTTGACCCAGTGTGTCTCAATCTTACAGTAGCAGCTTTTAAATATCTGAGAATTCCCCAGCCAGTTTGCATTGTTGATGCATCCTGTATAATCTGGGCAATAAAACAGAAGCAATAGGAGCAGCAAATATTATGCTGATATAGGTGAATATAATTGGAACATGGCAGTGGTGATAGGCCCTAATTATTTATAATGAGTATATCTATAGATTTCTTCAGCAGGTGGCAGCACCCGACTGCCTGCTTGGGATCAGAAGCAAAGCAGTCTAACCAGGTTAGAATTTGATGAGAAAAATGGGCTCATAAGCTACACAGAGAAATTCAAAAACATCCCAGAAGAAGGCAGTGGGGAACCACTTACGCATGATTTCCCAAAAATATCACAGATGTCCCTGTGAAGGCATTGAGAGTTGAGAAAGGAGATTTTATCTTTACTAGTATACCAGTAATTTCTTTTTATTATAATGCTTCTAGCGTTATTCTAAAAGGCACAATCAAAAGTGATAAATATCTATGAAGTCATGTGTATGAAATGTCAAAAAATAAGCAGGTATTTATCACAAGTACCTTCAGATTAAATACAAATAGCATTGGAGTGGAACGTTGCAATTAAGAAATTCTCAATATTTATTCTGTTCGTTGGGCCATTTTGACTTTTTATAGAAAGACTTCAAAAAAAGGTTGGGAGGTGGTACATCTCCATTTTTTTAGTTATTAATATAAGAACCTTGCATACTAATAGTCTCTTTTAATTTCTAAATGAACGGAGTTATCGGTATGTGTCACTTTTTTCTATATTTATTATTTTATCCTCTACAAGTCTGGAAACCTGATGAGGCAAAACTGGTTCTCATGTTTCATGAGAACTGGCTTGAGCAATGTTCAATTTAATCAAACTTTGTTATACTGACAAAGCGACATTCTATAGGAACACTTTTTTCCTGGAACTGAGCAAAAAGCAGTATTACATAGAAAAGGTAAATTACTATCATTGTTCAATAGTTGCAACATGGCAAAGTAGGTGAAGGTATAATTTATCTGCTTCTAAGAAAAATGGGGGAAAGTGTGAAATGTAAATTACCGTGAGATAGAAGTACATTTTGAAATTTTAGCTAAAAATCTGTTTGAGAAAGAAAATCATAAGCCAATAAAGTCAACCTGACAGGTGATTTTATAATCTGTTGCATTACCAACTTATTTGTGTTTTTTGTTCTTTAAAAAACTATGAAATTGCCAGTCGCATAGTTCTCCACTGAACCATTGAATCCATATTTGTATATCAGGCATGTCCAACCCTCAGTTCAGGGGTCTAGGCCCAGGCAAGCCTAGAGATTGCACATGCCTGGTATATATTAAGGTATTCATAGCCAAGAAGTCACACATAGAGCCTTTGAAAATTAAGAAAAATTAACTTTTATCATAATTATTGTACTTCTTAGAGTAAAATTAATTTAGAATTTTATTATTTGACATATTCAGTTTGAGAACTCCATAGGCCTGAAATTGTTTAGAGAGTTGATGCAATCCTCTTCCTTTCCCTATAAGGTTTTTTTTCTTTTCCAATAGCATCACATAACCAGTTCAGAGTTGGGATATGTCTCTTATCTGCATAACTTGGAAATTCTTTTCAGGAATGGTCAACTGTGTTTTGTTTTGTTTTTACTCAATGCTAGTAAGATTACAAATTCTGGATTACAAAAGTCTGAATGACTAGTAGATGGCAGCAAAGAGGTATAGAAAGTTCTAACTCTTTGCTAGAACCAGTAGCCCCAATGGAGATGTATGCAGGAAATGGCCTGTATGATATGTAGATTTTACATATTTCCCTCCATAATAGAAATATTGAAATACTCAAAGCAGCTTATATGACAGTTCATAAAACACATTCTTTTCTTGGGGGTATGGAAACAAAATTGCTGTAAGACAGGTCAAACTGGTTTTCCTTATACAGAAATAAAATATAAGAGAAAATATTCTACGTATACAATCTCTCAAATTAAATCCCTGTATTTCTGTTTTGTTTTTATTTTATTTTCCATTAGGAATGTTGCTGCGGTTATGGTTGGGGAATATAAAGCAATCATCTAATTTTGTATAAAGAAGTTTCTCACATCAGAATCAAATTACTCCTATCTGAGATACAGAGTATTAATACTGTTAACTTTGAAGAGAAAAATATGATGAATGCCAAAAAGAATTTTATTGGAAGTGTAAGGGAACAGGTACTTTCTTCCTCAAGCCTTAGGCATAGCATTTGGTGGCCTTACATACAGCTGAGCTGTTTTCTATACTATACTTTCACAAAGCAGGTTAACTTTCATTGAGTTATACACAAAGAATATTTATTTATTCATTCATTCATTCAATTTCTGCCCATCTCAGGCAAGTTCTGTGCATGAATGTGTTGTATAAGTGATACATGCTAAATTCAATAAATAAATGTATTAAGTTGGTTGAAAAGGAATCTGATTTTCTTTATTATAGCAATACTTTCAAAATACAAGTAACTTTATTATTCCTTTCTGCTATTATTTTAAATTTGTTGGACTCAAGAAAATGCAATGGTTTTTGAGTAAATTAATCCACCAAAAATTAAAGCTCAGAAGCTTGCTAAATATAGACGAGCGATTGGAAAAGGGACATTAGAAATCTCTAGACTTCCTGCCTAGTAATGACATTTGTGTGGGAAAAAAAGGTTGCTGGAATTATGGAGAATGTGAACAAAGAATGTCCTCCAATATTTCACTGGGTGTTTATATCTCTTCTGAAGCTCCAGGGGCATCAAAATCATTGAAAGGGACAGGGCCATATTAGCTAAACTGGTAAAGCTATTCCTAAGAAAAGGTTGATTTTGCAAAGTCTGGCCATGGTCTGTACTATTGGTTTCAAGTTTTTCTTTCTTTTCTCCCTCCCTTCAACCAAGCTGGAACTTTGCACAAGGTTAGAAAAGTTCATAGCCTTCACTGTACTCAGGGACACATGGGCACAAATAACTTTGATGTCAAGATAATATCACATGAACTGATTAGAGGTGATAGAAGTTCACATGCAGCTCTTCATAAAATACCAGGTCTCTTTCCCTGGTTTTTAGCTATAAACTGTCTAATGTGGTCCAACTGCATCAAATGTTCTTGCACAAACATTTGTGGTCATAATTTTGATGGCAAGTTTTTTTGCAATCTGTTGTGCCCTTCAGCTTCTCTTGGAAACAACTCCAGTCCCTTACTAATATCAAATAGGAGATATATTGTGTTCTTCTATGATGTGGAGTCATCTAAAGATATTCTTGGGTTTGTATAGATTAGATAGTTCTTACAATTGTTGCATGTTCATCAAAGGTAAGTGTGAATGAGGACACAAAGTGATGCTATGCTAGCAGCTTTTATGTGCTTTTGAGATGGGAATATAATAAAGGATACATTGTTTCCTTATACAGTACAGTACTTATTTCCAACTCATTACATTGAATGGGAGAAATATATACATCTGCTCATATAGTGATATTGAAGTTTGAGTAAGTTTAAATTAAAATTTTCTTTATGATACCTGATGTTATCTTTAAATAATCATGTGTGAATCCGTCTGTTTTGATTGGAATTGGAGATCAGAAGGGAATGCAAGATTCAATTTCAATTTGTGGTTAGAGATTCACAGCCAAAATGATTTGATTCAAACTGTTTGGAGATTCAGTTAAAATAACTTTGCCCATATGCTGTAATGAAAAACCATCAAAACTGGCATCTGCTTCAACTTTTGGCAGAATGAGAGGAACATAGCAAGGTTGGCACTGTAAATTGTTTCAATGAGGTTTAGTTTCCCAAGTTTCAGTCCAGTAAATTTGAGGGCTATGTCAGAATAAAGTTTTGAAACATTCCCTTTGCACATTTAAATTGGACAGCAGACAAGAGGAAAAGTCAGCACAGCTACGAACAGCAGAAAACAATTGAATTTTCCTCATCTTTTTGGTCATAAACTCAAAATAATCCACTTTCCCCCCTTTTCTCCTTGGTTGCTTGAAAATAATTAGGTTAGATGAATTAGTTGTTCTCTAAGTGCTAAAGCCTAGAAATGTAATTGTATAATGATAGTAGCCACTGGACAAGACCACAGTATATTTCTAAGTCAATGGAAATGGGGAGAAAATTAAAGGAAACATATAATAGGAATAAGGACATTTGGAATAACTATGACCTTTTAAATGTTATCTAAACTCACTCGAAAGGCATGGCTATAAATGTGCCTAATATCTCAATCCAAGTATTTTGCAGACACTTTTGCAGTTAGTTGCAACCAAACAAGGAAAACTTTCCAAATCATCTACTTGACTCCTCCATCCACAAACATATACTGTTAATGATTCAGCTAAAGTAAAATATTGAACAACAATCTACTTGCGATTTAGTTTACAGGTACACTGAAAGAATCCAGGTTTAGCCTAGGATTAGTATGTTTGAAAATTTGGATATATCCATAAAAAGCCACATGCAATAAAAACATTAATTGCCTGATTCTGGAACAGGAGATAAGCTAACAAATTGATCCTTTCAATTATGCCATCAGGTGTGAATCTCTTTCCATCTTCTATTTAATTTACATTCAATCTGATGTAATGTGTTGGGTATATCATTTTGTTTTTGTTTTTACTATAGTTTTCAAGGATGCAACACTTTTAGAACTTTTAAATTGATTTAGGGAGTTCTACTGCTGTTGAGCATTGAGTTTGTACTTTGTTTCACTATGGTCTGATATTACTTTATATTTCAACTTTATAGTGGTATTAGAAGCTATTTATTGAAAGTTGTTTATGATGTAATGTTATAGCAAGTATTAAATCATGTTTTTAATTTTTGGTGCATGTGTCCTAGGCAAAGGCTGACATTTTTAAAAAAGATAATAAAATGTATTTAATATTTAAGTGTGTAGATTTCAATTTAATTAAGAAAAGTTTAACCACATACATGCATACAGACTGTCTTGATTAATGATACACTTAGACTTTTGTGAAATACATATATTATTTTGCTACATAGCACATATTCACAAGAGGAGAGAAATTTGCTTAATAGCTTGTTTCTAAAATACAGTATTATTTTGACTGAAAGACAGGAAAGAACCCCTTAGAGGTAGATACCAAATAATGATACCAAAATTCCAGAAATATTTTTGTGCAAAAGGAAAACAAATGAAGCACATAGATTCTTTTAAAATGCTTCAGGGCAGTTTGTGTGTCACCGATCACTGTCAGTGCTGGACTTTAGAAAAGAGCAACATGAATCGAAATGAAGTATAACAAACTTTTTGAGCAACATCCCTGATCAAGTTTTTGTCTAGAGTGCCAATAACTTTATTAATTTAATTATCAGGTACATGATTTACACCACAGCTAAATAGGGGAGAGGGTAATTTGTATTATTGAGAAGATACTGCACCCTGTTCTTACAAAACAATGTTTGGATTTCCAATTACAGCACTCACAAAATGGCCGTCATGGAAACATGCCAGTTAGAAAGCAAAGAATTAACCAGAATCCCTCTTGCCACTCCCTATGAAAGAAAAATAATGGCAATCACAAAGTTCTCCACTCTTCTATAACCTGGGTCCTCAGTGTGATTGAGGTTCTATTGGATTGGTTGTATATAGTTTTATAAAAATTAAATGGAAAGCTAATATGGAGCTAATTTCTAGCCCTTTTTGTGTACTCCAGAAAAATCGAAAATAAAATTAAAAGGAGACCGGTGCTTGATGTGTTTGGAAATATGCCATGTTGCCCTTCTTCCTCACCCCCAGTTTGGAGGATGGAGCAACTTTATCAGGTTGTTTTTATTTTCCACAAACAGGGCTCTTTTATTCCAGTTCCTGGATGTCCTCATGTGTGTATGTATATACAGATAGAGATCTATCTATCTATCCATCCATCCATCCATCTATCTGAGGACATCCAGGAGCTGGAATTAAAGAGCTGTGTTTGTGAAAATACAAAATCTTGCCCCCAATTTACATTCAAGCAAATTGTTTCCCCCACAGATTCTTTTTAGAGAACGGCTGAAATAAAAAGCTGTAAGAAAATAATTCACTACATAGAAATCTATGACAAATCTATTTAACCAAAATTCGTCAGGGCTGTTAAATGAACAAACATCATAGGGCAACTATTTTTGGACCAAAGTACCTCAAACGGGCTAACTTACAGAATGTGTCCAAAATCTGGAACCCATGACTCCCAAGGGATGAAATTTTTTGGGGGTGTGTGTGTGTGGAATGTGGCTGTTTTAGTGCTACTGGCTGCTGCTGTCCTACTGTTTTAGTCACATGATCTTCATATTCAACATACCATGACAGTTTCCCAGCCAATGTGGCAATCCCTCACTTCTCTCGCCATCCAGCAACAGCCACTTCCAGGCGAGCAGGCAGGCAGAAGATTTCTAATGCTCCCTGGCAGATTCCATCAAGGAAGCTCATTGAAGCTGGCAGAAACTCCAGATCACACTGATATTTTTTTTGCGCATTCTTGCCCATTCTATTCTGTCTCTGTTTAGGTAAGCAAATCTCACTGAAACGATAAGCCAATGGGGCATGGGTTGTCTAGTTTGTTCTACAAATAAAACTGTCCACTATGATATAATAGGGATTTGCTGCAATCGTGCCTTGTTTGGTGCTAAAGTTTATTGTTTAAAAGACACAATGCATTATCTAATCAACTACTGCTTCAGATTTTGTGGCCATTTGAAGCTTAGTGGTTGGTAATAGGAATATGGCCTTTTTGTAGCCATACTCACGCAGATTACCTTGAGATTGTTGATTCAATCTTAAAATATCTTCTATCTATCTTCTGTTTCTTTACTTTTGGGGCTCAGCAATGCTTGGCCCTTGAAAGGTTTCTATATTTTTTCAGTTATTTTCTATATTTTGGGATTCAAATATTAACTACTTCAATTAATTGTACAAGGAAAGATTCAAGGGAAACATATTGCTGGCAGATAATACATATCCCGACTGAAAAAGTGACATATATGGTTTGATAAAAAAAATAAATACAGTCTTTGTTTATACAATATCTTCAGAAGAGCAGAGAGCACTGATGGTAGCCATTTTTTCCTAGGAGATAGCACTAAAATGTGTAAGCCACCTTGATTGTTTTTTTAAACAAAATATATTTGATTTAATATAAAGTATTTGATTAATAAAATATTTCATATTTCCAAGTATAAAATAGCTTATAACCTACTTTATCTTGTTGGTGCTAATATCTTCCTGCAGTAAGATTTGCATGATTATAAGAAGTAAAATAAAAAAGTCCAGATTCAACTTTTTAAAAACAACATGTTCACCTTATCACAAATAGCAATAGCAATAGCACTGAGACTTATATACTGCTTCAGTGCTTTATAGACCTAAGTGGTTTATAGAATCAGCATATTGCCCCCAATAATCTGGGTCCTCATTTTACTGACCTCAGAAGGATCGAAGCAGTGGTGGGATTCAGCCAGTTCGCACCACTTCGGGAGAACCATTTGTTAACTTTCTGAGCAGTTTGGTGAACTTGTTGGAAGAAATCATTAGGGCAGAGAACCGGTTGCTAAATTATTTGAATCCCACCACTGGATCGGAGGCTGAGTCAACCTTGAGCCAGTCAGAATTTAACTCCTGGAGTGAGCAGTGAGTTAGCCCTGCAGTACTGCAGTCCAAGCACTGTGACACCGCAGCTCCTTAAATAAGGAATTAAAAATCAATCTAGTATATTCTAGAACTTCATTTCAAAATACAGGGCTTTATTTTTCTATTATATCAAATGATCAAAGTGAAATGTACTTCGTCTTCATGCAATATCCTAGAACTGAACTTCCCAAGCCTTTCCTTCAGACCTTTGTTTCTTTTTTTAAATTGCTTTCAGTATTCTCTGAAAAAATTCACTGTAAGTTTGTGGACACAGATGTGCCCTCTGCTCCCAGCCTTCAGTTCAATGCCATTTCTCAGCTAGGATGAGGAAAAGAAAAATAAACATCTTTAGAATCCAATGATGGCATTTCTGCTTATCACTCTGCCTTAATCCCCTGAGGAATGACTACAGTGCTATAGATGAAAGTGAAGCCTTGAGTTTTGGTAAATGGAAGACAATAAGCTGCTTGTCTGGACTATTGGTATGTTTTATTTATTTTATTTATTTATTTATTTGATTTGCCAATTGTTTACAAGATAATAAGTATAAATGTATACATAGTTGTGAATACATGAAATGGGTACATATAAGAAAAATAAAAGAATAAGAGAAACAATAGGACAGGGACGGTAGGCACGTTGGTGCGCTTATGCACGCCCCCCTACAGGCCTCTTAGGAAAGGGGTGAGGTCAATAGTAGACAGTCTAAGGTTAAAGTTTTTGGGGTTTGGGGAAGAAACTACAGAGTCGGGTAGAGTATTCCAGACATTGACCACTCTATTGCTGAAGTCGTATTTCCTGCAATCAAGTTTGGTGCGGTTTACTTTGAGTTTGTATCTATTGTGTGCTCTTGTGTTGTTATGGTTGAAGCTGAAGTATTCATTGACAGGTAGGACATTGCAATGTATGATTTTATATACCATGCTTAAGTCAGACCGAAGACGGAGTGTTTGCTAACATCTTTCTTCAACAAAGGGGAGCGAGGAAAAAGATGATTGAGGATATGGGGAACAGAACATGGTAACAAAAAAGAATATGGTCAACATTTTCAAACTGTCTTGTTTTTAATGTATTTCCAATTGTTCTTTTTCCTCCTCTCTCCCTCTCTAACAGTCAGCCAGTATTCATCCATATATACACAGCATCATTAAACTGTGACTGTGGTTCTTTTCAATGAAAAGCTTTTTTTCCTCCCAAAGGATCTTTGTAATTTCATAACCTTGGGATTCCTGTAATCTTATTGATACTTCCTTCCCTCTGCATAGATTGTGTACATTTGAATGGATAAGCAGCATTTGCACCTGAACACAAAGAAAATAAGAGCAAAATGATTAATTCACCTTCCCACATTTAGTGTCTAGGTGTTTAGGATTAACTGTCTTGTTTTTCAGCCCAAATTCATGCTTTCTCTGTGTTAGGGGAATTAAAGTATTATGCACCTGAAGGGCATTAGAAGCCTGGATTAAGTACTCTGGTTTTCATGCATCTTGTTGTGAACTATCATCCCTATGTTATATAAGTAAACATTATACCTGTTACCTAATACAAGCAAGTCACAAAATTCATCATTCCCAAGCAGCTACTTTCATTATGACACATCACTCCAGTAATTAAAATATGTCCTCGGTTCACTTCTTCATACTCATAGAAGTTTGACCTAAAAAGAAGAAATGCATTTTATACTGTCAATGAGTTACTCTGGATTCAAAGTAAGAATCCTTATCCCACAGTCTTTATATTATCCATCTGCTGCTGCCATACAAAGATTTTAGTTATGGTTGCTTAACCTTTGCTTCAGTTTGATGGGCACTTAGAGTAAAATCCTGGAGTGTGACAGAAGAAATGTCAAAACCACCCCTGGTTGCTGGCACAGGCAGCGTATATGAAAAGAACATAACAACAAAGCTTCCTTGTCAAAAACAGCAAGCTACAACTTAACATGTGAATCTTTTCACAGTATGAGCCGGATGTGTCGTGCAGCAACCATACTCAACAAAACCACTTTGCAAATAATAAATTGCAGTAGGACCACATGAACTGTTATGTACTGTGCTTTGTTCTCTTGAACATTGGTTGTAGTCATTTCTAGGGAGATGTTAAGGCAGCAATAGAAAAGAGTCCACTGCCATGCATGTATGTCAAGTAGAAGTGGATTTTATAAAGCTTAATCTTTCTCTTACCTTCAATTTTTCTATTGAATAATTCCAGCTTTATCTTTCCCTCGTGTACAAACCCTGTTTCCATGTTTACTGGCAGCTTCTTGAAAACTAGAATCCCTAAAGAGTTTTTAGGTATCTTAAAACTAACAAGTTTGATTGTGGCATAAACAGATCTGGACTGGAATCTGCTTCCTCAAATGCACAAAAATTGTATGTCATTTACACTAATATAGTACTTGTATATGCATATGGAGACCTTGATATATGATTGCCCTGAATTTTATCACCAATCTACCAAGTGTCAAGGATCTCAGTGTCATCCTAGTACTGTTGTGGCTAATGTTTTCATTAACATAGCCCAAATTTATTCCTTCTCAAGGCTTTACTTCTACCTTGAAATAGATTGTCCCTGATCAGAGAAGGATTTAAGAGATGGTTGGGAAAGCACATTCTTCAGTTGTGTCTGAGTAACACAGAAGAAGTGAAGTTTCAGAGAAATCACTGTTGAAAGAAATAGAAGTCATCTCTGCTCTAAAGAAACTGAAATTCAAAAATAAAAATAATCCAGTTACTTAACTTTCTGTAACTATACTCTTTATCCCTTCAATCAGCAGGAATGCAGTTTTTGCTTTTGACTATCAAAATCAGCCTGTTCAATCCAACAGGTTTTTCAAGTGATTTACTAACCAACAGCAGTCTAGAATTCACAATATTTCCTGGAGAGCTCAGCTTCAGTTATTGCTTATTAAGCTCTACTTGAATGGAGAAACTAAGAAGAGAAATTGGTATAATAACTCTTATTATAAGGGCTAGTCTGGTTTCAGGTTCTTTGCTTCTTTGTTTTATTGTACAACTGTACAATAAAACTACTGTAGCTGTCAGCAATTCTAACAGAGGAATAAGGCAACTTGGTCCTGTATAGAGGAGCAATGGACAGTTTGATGACCAAGAAGTGTAGAAACAGATTTTTCTATTACCTAACAAACTCTAAGATGGCAAGAAACCTTGCCTCCTAAAAAGAAAGAAAAGAAGAGAGAGAGAGAGGGAAGGAGAGAGAGAGGGAGAGAGAGAAAGAGAGAGAGAGAGAGATCTGAAATTGAGGCTGACTGGCCAGCTATTACCAAACAATAGGATTCGGAATAGGAGGAGGAAGAGGGAAGGGGAAGTCCCAATATGATGATGGAGCAAGGAGGAGAAATGTCCCTTTTATGTCACACTGTTGGGACAAAAAGGAACAGGGATCCCTGCTTCTTCCAGACACACAGAATGGGAAGTATTATAGAATGCAGAACAGGATAATTGAAAACTTAAATGCTTCTTAGAGCAGAGATGACAGTTTTGTCAACTACAAGGAGTCAATCATTCCATTATTCAATTTCCACCTGCCCAGTGATTCTGGGTAGCTTACAAAAGGATGGAAAAATAACAAAGTAGAAACAGACAAAAAAGAATAGAATCACAATAAAAGCAACCATGCCAGGGCAAAATTGACAACCATACACACAATATCCCAGCCTAGTATCTGTAGGAAAGGTAGGGCCTTCAGGGATCTCCTAGGAACAGCAGAGTATATAAATATCAGAGGGGAGAAGTAGGGGGTGTTATTGAAAAGAGGAGGCACACCAACAGAGGCGAGTCTGAAAGGTGCTTTTTCAAGAAGCAACTGCACTTTCTGGTTTTTCTTCGAAGACGTTTCACTTCTCATCCAAGAAACTTCTTCAGCTCTGACTGGATGGTGGGGAAGGGAAGGATGGATTTTGGATGAGAAACAGATTGTCTTCAAAGAAAAACCAGAAAGTCCAGTTGCCTCTTGGAAAAGAACCTTTGGACAACTATGACCTGGATGGCTGAGAATCTCCATAAACATTCAACAGAGATGAGATTGATTCATTGATGGGACCTTGATGGCCAACCCAGATCTATCTATACCAAAAATGGACTGCTTGGTATTAAAGTTGTTTCTACTACAAATGCCTGAGGAGATACATTCTCAGTTGAGTTTCACCCTGAAAGCAGAAATACAAAGTAGAAGTTACTTTGGATTTTCTAAGGTTTGGATTGTAATTCTCAGAAATACAACACCATGGGTAAAAGCCTCTGCAGCTTGGAAATAGAATCATAATCCTATTCTATACGGAAATCCCTCTGTATGAGAAATACCAAACAACCATTATTTCCTTAACTGGGATTTTTTTCCCCTCATGCATGACTGATTTGGTTTTTTGTTACATCTTCTTATTTGGCCAAACTAACAAAGACACAAGTTAAACAAATAAGTGATAAAAACAAATATATAATATATAAAGGAAGTAAATTAAAAAAAGAAAATTAATTTTTATAATGTTTACTTCTCATAAATATTAATAAAGAGGAATGTAGCATTCTAGATTTAGTGCTCTATGAAACTTTATGAAAATGTATGTAGGAAGATAACAAGATGTTGATCGATTGAAATGATGTGTTTGCATTTTAGTGTAAGGTACTTTCCAAGGAAGTGCACAATAAAAGAATAAAAAAGAATGAAATCAAAATGAATAACTAAAAACAGACAGCACTATAGAAACCACACACCTGCTACAATCCTAAATTATAGGTCAAGGTTGTTCCCAGCTAAAGTCATACAAATATGGGATTTAATGGAGAACAGCAAGAGGAGACTCTACAAGTACAGGAATGGGTAAAGCACACCCCTGGTTTTCAGCATCTGTACTTGGAGAGATTTCCAAAAATAGAACCTGGGGTGTCACCTGCTATACCAGAACAAAGGCAGGATTTGGATAAAGATGGGGGACTAATTCGAAATTCATATAGAGGAAAAAATGTGATTTTTACAGAAATATGCCATGTTTCAAGTAAGAAACTAAAACTTCTGACTTTTTGATATGGAGTTTGGGAGCTTTGGAAGATGCTTTTTAAAAATAAAATAAAATGCAGCTTAAGTTTTACATATCTCAAATTGGTGTTTGCATGTATATGGCCAAACAAAAAAAAACAAAAAACTCCAGAGGCATAGCCTTACCAATCAGACCAAGAAACCACCTGCCATGGGTTTTTGCAGAGGGCAGTTCTCTAGAAGGGCAGTCAGAGAACCAACCTCTGTTAAAAGACATTCAGGAAAAGCTGCCTGGTCCAAGTGTGGTTTTAAAGTAGCAGATCATTAAACATTAACAAGCAGATCATAGAACAGGCACAAAATACTGTAGTGACGTGCACTGTATTCAAACTGTAATTACTCATTGATTCATAGGAATATTTTTGTAGACTTGTTTCCTCTCTGGTTTGTTATTTTGAAGCTGCCTAAAGGGCTTTTTAATTGGGGAAATAGATCTGGATATATGTTAGCCAAGAAAAAGGTATTGCAGCAGTTTAAGTTTTTCAATTCAGAAAAAAGCCAATGTGGTGTATTACAGTGGTCAAGGTTCAAGTCCACTGTGTAAACACAATGGCCATCACTTTCTTTGAAGTCAAACCATTTTCAAGTTCTTGTTCTGGAGATAAAGGGAAATCTCATGTTAGCCACTTTGATCTCCTGTGGTAAAGGCGGGATATATGCATCTAATGCATACCTACATGAAAAGATAATGAAAATACCAAAATATATAAAATGTAGTGGTCTTGGGTATCAAATTACTGTTACATTTATGAATTGCTCCTAAAATAAGTCTAGCTGGAATTGTAACAAATACAAACATCATGCATTGTAGATATCAATCTGCTATTCCAATGCTTTTGAGATTCAACTGTTTTATGTCTGAATCCCCAATATTCTAGCATCATATAGACTTACAGTATTACTGCAATGCTACTATTTTGCATTTTTTATTTATTTTATAATACTGTATTTTAATAGCTGTATATTGCTTAAAAATTCGGTTTGGGTATAGGTTTATTTTTTCTTTTAGCTGCTTTAATTCAGCACACCAGTTGCCATGGGAATTCCAGCTGGCCAATACTGAAAAAAGTATTATAGCTACAGTGACCACACATCCTTTATTATAAAGGACAGTCCTTTGTTTCAGAAAGCTGTCCTTTAGATTGATTTTTCAAAATCTCACTTTATCCTTTATTTTGATAATTTACCATACAATACAATCTTTCACATTAATGTGAAAAATATGGAAATTGAATTATATTAAATTTCCTTGGTTTTACTCTTGAATTTTCTGTTGTAAAGAGAATTATAATCATAAAGAATACTTTTTTATCCTTATAAAAAACTTCCTTGACATTTGCCCTTTTATTAGGTTTGTCCTTTATTTTTTCCAAGAAAATATGTAATTATAGCTCATCTAATGACTATTTTGTAAATTACCTCCACAGTAGGTAAATATTTAATTACTACATCAAATAAATGGGACCTTTGTCCTATGTACAATTTTAAAATGTTCAGGAATGGGTTAAATTTATTGTATGTTTTATTCTGAGAAATGCCAAGCATCAGGTAATTCTTGCGTATATTTTTATTTCCGTGTGCTAAGGCAATAAGTACAGAAACTCATATGCTCAGTGAATAAAATTATTTTACTAAAAGTGGAGGCCAGACAGAAACTTCATGGCAGCAGGTGGAATATATCTATATATCTATATCTATCTATCTATCTATCTATCTATCTATCTATCTATCTATCTATCTATCTATCTATCTATCTATCTACCGTATATGCCGGTGTATAAGGCGACCCGGCGTATAAGACGACCCCCCAACATTTCCACTCAAAATATAGTTTGTTATATACTCACCCCCTCTTCCGCACGCCTTCCACTTTTGCACTTTTTTTTTTTTTTGAGGCACTTTTGTGCACCGTGGAAAGCGAATCCCGTGAAGCCGAAAGGAGCAGCCAGCCTTCTCCCAGCTCCCAAGGAAGCGAGGCTCGCACCGCCCGAGCTCCGCTGAGGTATCCGGCTGGGGCTGTCAGGAGTTGTTACCGCTGGCGCGGCTCCGTGCGGCTCCAGTCCCGCGTTGCCTCGGGAAGGGAAAGGCAAAAAGGAAGAGCCGCGGCGGCGCTTTGCAATGGCAGCAGCGGCTCCTGGTTTTGCCTTTCCCTTCCCGAGGCAATGCGGGACTGGAGCTGCGCGGAGCCGCGCCAGCGGTAACAACTCCTGACAACCCCAGCCGGATACCTCAGCGGAGCTCGGGCGGTGCGAGCCTCGTTTCCTTGGGAGCTGGGAGAAGGCTGGCTGCTCCTTTCGGCTTCACGGGATTCGTTTCCACGGTGCGCAAAAGTGCCTCAGCCGCGGGCAGCCGCAGTGCTTCCCAATTACTATTTGCCGGCGTATAAGATGACCCGGCGTATAAGACGACCCCCCCCAATTGGAGGCATGTTTTTCAGGGCAAAAAAGTCGTCTTATACGCCGGCAAATACGGTATCTATCATCTCTATATATAAAATTAGCTCTATATATAAAATATATATATGTATGGCATTCAGCTTTGTTCGGGTATTTTCCCACGTCATAGTAGTGGTGCTTTTAAAGTTGTAGCAACGTTTCAGCAGAATCTCATCTGCCATCATGCTGAGATTCTGCTGAATGAGATTCTGCTGAAACGTTGCTACAACTTTAAAAGCACCACTACTATGACGTGGGAAAATACCCGAACAAAGCTGAATGCCATACATGTAAGTACCCGCGAAAACTTAAGAAAACACACACACACACACACGCACACACACACACACACATACACACACACACACACATATATATATATATATACACACACACACACACACACACACACACACCTCCTGATAGTTGTGAGAATTTTATCTATATGCACTCTTTCTCAAGCTAATTTTATTTTATGGCTGACTGCAGAGTCAGCCAAACCTTTAGACTTGATTTGGCATTTTTGTGGTTCTGTTGAGTCCTTCCCAAGAACTTAGGATAGGCAGATGTTGATGTTTGATTGCGTTAAAGTATGTAAGCTAATCCAAATAAAGCTCCCTTTTGCAATTGGCAAATGGTGAAAGTTAAATCTGGTGTGTTGTAAGCCAAGACTTTATCAGTTTGTATTGAGACATTCCACAATATTTTAATCTGCTCATTTTCTATTACAGCTAGACTTCAATTTACAACAGTTCATTAGTGATCATTCAAAGTTACTGACTTTCCAGAAAACTTCAGATTATCCATACAAAGCAAATGTGATTGTTTTATTAGCATTTTTTTTACTCTTTCATAGCTAAGATTTGTTTTCGGTTGACCTATGCCTCATATTTCAGTTGAACTACAGATAACCTTTAGGACCAGCATCAGTTTTATTCAAGATCTTAAAGGAGAGTTGTCTCATTGTCTGAAATACTGTGTCTTACATCTCTTCATCATAGCTCAGAAGTTGCAGTATTTGTCCTGGACCAGCCTACCTTACCACCTGTACAGTATATGAAGTAGTAAAACTGAACAAGAGGCTCAGATTTTTAAGCATACCACACTGATCATCTGAAAGGATAGTGTGTGTGAGTGGGTGTTTGGATGGGTGTCTGAACAGCACAACCAACCCATGATTAATTTCCTGGTTACCCAGTCCTTTGTTGGGGTGGGTGATTTTGCAGAGAATTCTGGTGATCTCGTGAGAAATAATGGTTTTCTACCTGGTGTTCCCCAGTGTGGGAAGGATTTGTGTTTAAAGCTTTTGTATTAAGGAGACAGGAACATTGAAGGAAGAGTTTGGCGAAATGTGCTATGTACCACAGAGAAGACCTTGTATCTAAGACCAAGGCACAAGACACTTTGAGGTCCAAAGTGGAAAAGGAGGAATGGTTGCAGTTAGTTTGGGCAAGGCCATGCACCTCCCTCCCCTTTCCCTTTTCTCCTTCCAAGGGCAGCTGCAGTTGCTCACACTGGTGGAAAAAAAAACTTGCTGGGCCAGAGAAAAAAGCAAGGACAAGTGATAAGGAAGCAGGAAGAATTACAGTATACTGTAGTCAAAATTACTTGTTGCTTATTCAAACAGGGTCCAAAAGGAAAGGAGATTTAACCAAAGCTATGTTTCCACATGCATGTAACAATTCAGCAAAAAGAATCCAACTTTATCTCAATGTAATTGAAAATTATTTGGGGCTTTCCTTTCTTGCTCCATGAACAGTTTCCTTTGAAAGCCATAACCAAGATGGTCTGTAAATAGCACTGCTGGCCCAGCTCAAATACTACAAAGATGGCTAGTCTTCAGCCACAAAGACAGACAGGATGCCCTAAGCAGAGTTTCTGACAAAAAAGTGGGCAAATTCTAGTTGAAGAAGTCTTGGCTGTGCCTTTGTTCCACATTAGAATCATTTTTACACATTTTTATCATCATTACACAGGGGTCCTGAATGGCTGATAGTCTGTTTCCAAAGTGCCTTAACCAGTATATTTCTGACATTCCAATTCGTACTTCCTCTTTGTCATTAGCAAGACTCATTGTGTCACTTGAGGGTTGCATTTAAAGGAGTTGTTTTTTATTATTATTATTTCAAAGTATTCTTTAAAAATAAAAATAGCTACAACTGAATCTTTTGTTTGTTTGGAAAGGTGCTCAGTTGCTCCCAACAAATGGAAAAGGCATCATGGAATAGTAAGGAGAAACTGATGGACTAGGAGGAGTAACTTTTACTTCCTGTTAAATAGTAGGCTTGTGACTGGGCATGCCTGTCAAATCTAATGTTTGTCAGATAGAAAATATCAACCTGTCTGGAGTGACTACAATATGAACTCAAATTGAGGGAAGGTTCAAACCCTTGTGCAATGAGGGCTCATAAAATGTTGCTTTCTGGTAGTTTCTAGAGCAGGGGTCTCCAACCTTGACAACTTTAAGCCTGGTGGGCTTTGCTGGCTGGGGAATTCTGGGAGTTGAAATCTGCCAGGCTTAAAGTTGCCAAGGCTGGAGACCCCTGTTTTAGAGCAACAATGTTATGTAGAACATTACTTGCTCCAGTTGCTTTATTTAGAAAACTTAAGAATTCAGACATGTGTTACTAATTTACTGAATGTTTGACTAATGTTCTTTTACTGAATTAATATTTATCTTAAAAAATACATAGTCTAATTGATTTAGCACTATGGCTCAGTCACAAAGTAGCACTGAGCACAACAGAATTCTTGTCCACCTTCTTAACTGTTCAGCTGTATTAAAGAAACAGGGTGCTACAACTAAAATGAGAATTATTATTATTCTGGCCGGTAGCTTTGATTTCACAGTCCCAAAGCAACTCGCAGATGGAGAAACATTTTTTTTCTTTTTGGCAGGACAGAAGAGGAAATTCCCCTGCTGTTCTTCTCTTCTGGAGGCTTGTCTGGTCTTCTCCTTTCTGCCAAGTGAGGGATTTAATTGGTCTGTAACCTTTAGTCCCTTAGTTACAAGGAGGCCTATGTGTTTGCTTCTCCCTGCTTCTTGCTTCTGCTCTGAAATCTCAGGACAGCTATAGCATACCCAGGAAGCAGAAGTAAAGAGTTACACAGTACAAACATATTGCGGTGTTTAAAGTGTTCATTATTTTTTTTTTGAAAATTTAAATTTGAAAACAGTTTAGTGAGAGTACTGTAACTAATTTTTCATTCTGTGTGCTGCAGAATCAAATCATTGTTCCCATTCACACACAGGAACGTAACCTGAAGTGTAGGGATTGAAATGTTGGCATTAGACTCAAGAGACCAAGATCCAAGTCCATAGTGGGCCATACAAGTATACTGGATAATTTTGAATCAGTTACAATTTGCATCTCAGTCTTTCTCACAGTTATTGCTCTGGGGATAAAATTAGGGGAGAGTTCCTAATTTGTACTCCCCTGTGTGCTTTCAGAGAAAAAATGAACTATAAATGCTATCAATAAATCAAAGGCTCAGGATTAACTCACAACTAGACTGGAGTTACCTATTCTCACAGAGGTCTTTTAGCTAAAACAGAAGCTACAATCTGAAGAACGTAATAAAGAAATATAGTGTGTCATCTACACTCCAGGAACTGCAAAGTTGAGATTTGATTTAAAAGTGTTGGTCTAGCTCTATCCATCCAGGAATGTGGGTGTGCTGGAAACCACAGGCAGTGCTTTCATTTCGGTAGCAGAGACATCTAAGGGATCTTTCCCCTTGCATTTAAGAGGGATTTTAAGCATTAATAAGGACTTCAGCCATTTCTTGCAAGAAAAGAGAAACTGTAATTATGGTCAACACATAACACCTTAGAGACATGACTTCTAATAAAAAAATACCGTATTTGCCGGCGTATAAGACGACTTTTTTGCCCTGAAAAACATGCCTCCAAGTGGGGGTCGTCTTATACGCGGGAGGACTCCGACTCCCACTTGAGCTTGAGTTGCAGCCGGGAGGAGGCTGGGGGAGCGGTGTGTGTGTGTGTGTGTGTGTGTGTGTGTGTGTCACTGCGCAACCTTTCCCCCTCTTCCTTCCTTAGCGGTGGGGGAGGAGAGGATTCAAGATCCTCACGTGCGGCGTACTTTTCTTTTTCTTTTTTTCTTTTTGCACGCAGGTTTTGCATGCGGCGGCTGTAGGTTAAGGATGGGGAGCCCCGGGTGGGTTATCAGGTTTTACGGTGCTTCCAACATGTGCGAACGGTGGGAGAGCGGAGAAGAGAGCGAGCGAGCGCCCTGCTGTGTGAAATCCTGCCGTCAAAGCAACACTGGGGGAGGCAGGGTATAAATTTACCAGGTTAATGTAGCAATGGTGATTAATGCCCAGAACATTGTTTGCGGGTATTGGGGTGTGTGTGTGTGTGTGGTGGTGGTGAGGAGAGGCTGTCCTTTGAATGCGGAAAAGTAGGTGTGACCTTGTGTAGGAAAATAAAGAGATCCTTTTTAGCGTGTTTGGCTTCTTTGCCTCCCCTCGCTCGTTTTGACGTGGAGATAATGGCCTTCGGGCGGGAGGGGAAGAAAACGGTAGCTGGATCATTTCAAATTTCACTTACTCTCCTGCCTCACTTCAATATGTCTGAGCGACTCCAGATACTGGAAGACTTTTTGAATGAAAGTGTTACCGCCATATATTTTTTAAAGAGGGCCACTTGGGGAAAAAAAAAGATTCTAAGGAATTCCTTGTTTCTTGATTAAAGAGAAGGCATTGAATATACTGTTCCTTGGCAGCCTTTTCAGTGTCCGGGTTTTTGGTGTGTGTGTGTGTGTGTGAGAGAGAGAGAGAGAGAGAGAGAGAGATCAGCTGTATTGAGAAGAGAAGGTTTCCTGTGTTCTCATTTTATTTACAACATATTTTACGCTTAATGGTAAGCAATGAAAAATATTTTTAAAACTCATTTCTAAACTCCATAGCTATTTGCATATTCTTGGTTCAAAATTGGATTAGCTCATTTCAAAATTGTCCAAAGCAGAAAAGTGCGTCAAAAAAAAAAAAAAAAAAGTGCAAAAGTGGAAGGTGTGTGGAAGAGGGGTAGTCTTATACGGCGAGTATATAACAAACTCTATATTTTGAGTGGAAATGTTGGGGGGTCGTCTTATACGCCCAGTCGTCTTATACGCCGGCAAATACGGTATGTATGAAAACAAGTAAGAAACATTAGTAAGAAGAAAAACAAACAAGCCAGTACAACACTTTATAATTATTTGAACCCAGGGACTTAGAAAACATTCCCTCATAGAACTTTGTAAAAATGAATTATGCCATATTCAAAATAAATAGCCTGGGAAGAAATTATTTTGTTTTGATCCATGTGTCACCAGGAATTTGAAAGAACCACTCTTAGGGCACTTAAAAGTTTAAGGTCTATGGGAAATGCGTCAAGGGTGAGGGCACTGAAGCATATAAATACATTTGTACTATGAATTAACAAAACAGCTGGTTGCTGGTACCAGCTAACCTGGTTCTCTTGACAAAAATATCAGTGTTGTTAAGCAAATGGCATCCTGAAAGTTTAAAAAGTGATTAAGAGGTATTGGCATGCAAACATTACCATTACACTAGCATCTTAGGAATATCATAGACCAAAAAGGAGTAGCTGGGGGATTGTGCACTTATGCAATTATAATTAATAATAATAAGTCTTTATTGATTAGCCCTTGGGCCATATCAAAGTGCAAAGTTCCAGCAACAATTTGTTATTAAAATTTAATAAAAGCAATTCAAAATGAAATTTGATAAAATACTATTTAAAATGGTACTTGATAAAATACAATTTGAAATGGAATCATGACAAAATATGATTTAAGATGAAATAATAATAAAATACAATCCAAAATAAAATTGTAATAATGTACAATAATTTTAAGATATAGATAAAATATAATAACATTATATTTCGGAGTCGCCTTTGCAGTCTACCCCAATCAATCCCACATATGCAGATCTCAACCGAATCATTTTGTTTAAATACTGTGCTACTTTAAATGTTATTTTCAAGTTCTGGCCAGACATAAGGTAAGTTATTTTGATATGGGTATCCCAATGGGTCATTCGTCTGATATATAGACCAAGATACCTGTCTTTCATCCTCTTATACAGGCAACAGTCAAATAGGATGTGAGCCAGGTCCTCTACCTCTGCTGCTCCGCAAATGCAGAGACATTCATTGTACGGTATTGCATGAAATCTCCCGTATCTAACCATTGTGTCAAGCTGTTCAAATCTCACTCTCGTGAATATCTCCCTAAGATGTTTTGGAAGTTGTGACTTCAAGTAGCTATCTACTTAGAAAGTACATTTGTATTTACTCAACCATTTCAAGTTACCTACCTTACTAAGGATAGCTATATCAGTTTGTACCTCTATATCCTTAATTCTCTGGGCAACTATTTTTTTAGATTGTTCTCCTGTTGCACAAGAGATAGGAATACCACAGCTTCTTACAAAATTTGTTAGTTTAATGATCCAGGAGATTTGTGATTGTAGTTTTATTTGCTTTAGTAGGCATAATTTGGGTAGTCTATCAGTCTCCATTTCATTAACTTTGCACCAGTAGTTATAAGCTCTAATTTTAGATAATGCCTGAATTGTATAAATTCCCAAATCAGCTCTAACTGCTGCAGCAGATGTTCTTGGGTCTACACCCAAAATACATCTCAAATGCTGGGACTGTGTTTGTTCTAGGACTGTGGTTGAATAAAGACCCCAAATGTCTGCTCCATACAAGAGCATTGTGGTAACTTTAGCCTTATAAACCTTGATTAATGGGACTAGGGACCCTGGATAACTATGATTTTTTAGTTTGAGCAATAAATTCAAACAGGCTTTTGCTCTAAATGTACTCCATTGACAATGAGAGGCCCAAGATCCAGTCCTGGAAAAAGTTACCCCCAAATAGACAAAGGAATTAATCTGTTCAATTGGTTCACCATCCAATTGCCACCTATGTCTCTGATGGTTTCTTCCAAACACCATTATTTTTGATTTAGAATTACTAATGATTAGAGAGTTATCCTTGCAATAAGAGCTAAATCTTCTTAATAGCCTACGTAATCCTACTTGTGTGTATGATTATAAAATCATATCATCAGCGTAAAGCAAGCTGTTACAGTAAGTATTTAAGATCATCGGCATGTGTACCATGGTATCTTTCATTAATCCTGGCAAGTCATTGATGTATAAATTAAATAATAATGGGGCCAGGATACACCCTTGCCTTATCCCTTTATTTGTGCAAATCCTGTTAGTCAGGGGCCCGTTAACCCCATACTGCACCCTCAAACAGGTACTTGTGTAAAGGGCTTTAATCAAAGCCAGGAGTCTGGGTTCTATTTTAAGAGATGTCAGTTTACTCCATAGTATGTCTCTATTTACCATATCAAATGCTGCTGTAAGGTCTATGAAAGCAGCAAACAGGGGTCTTCTCTTATAGGCATATTTGGCAATTAGATGATTCAAGACAAAGCAGTTATCAATAGTAGATCTGCCTTGTCTAAAACCTGCTTGTTCTTCTGTGAGGATGTTGTTTTCCTCTACCCAGATTTCAATTCTATTCAAGAGGTACCTAGCATATATTTTTGCTATAATGTCAAAAAGGCTGATGGGCCTATAATTACTAGGATCCTTTTTATTCCCTTTTTTATATATGGGGACAATTATTGCCATCTTCCACCCATCTGGTATATGGCAGGTGTTATTTATGTGTGTAAAAAGGCCTGCTAATACAGGGCCTCACCTATTGGGAAATTTCTTAAATAGTTCTGCTGGTAGAAAATCCTCTCCTGGGGCTTTATTGCTCTTTAAACTTTTAATGATGGACTGTATCTCCTTTTCTGAGACTGGTGGCCAAGTGGGGGGGGGGAGTTCTAGGGTTTATTAAATCACTGTTTAAAAATAATTTCTTTACCGGTTTGGTGGAGGCAAACAAGCACTGTTAATAATTCTCCCAATCCTCAGCAGAGATTGGTGTGCCAAACGCAAATCTCTGTTCCTTCAGGATACCTGCTACAGAATGCCAAAATAATACTGAGTTATGACTTCTGGCAGCCAACTCAAGTTCTGACCAGATTGAAATGGCAAAACTTTTTTTCTTTAATGTTGTCGTTTTCTTCATTCTTGCCATGTTCCATTTGTTTCAGATACATATTTCTGCCTCTCAATATTAAAATTTCTTAGATTATTTTGTCAAAGAAAACATTTTCCTTCCTCCACAATTCATACCAGCACACAGTAGAAGAGAAAACCTTTATTTTGGTCATTGACCAATGAAAGTACATTCAACACAACACAAAACTATTCCCTAACAAGAATGATTGTGGAAGACGCTTACATGTAATGTAGCAAAATTTGGCTACTTTTAGAGAGAAAAAATTGTCTTGTTTAACAGACAGTGCAAATAAAAATCATAGACTGCCTCACAAATTTAAATAAAGAAGGGCAATCAGCTGGTGGCAAATGTCCCTGTAAAACTGGCAATACAGACAAGTGTGAGCCATGGTTTCCATGGTACCCATATCATAGTGTCTTTCATATGGGGGTTTCCTATATTTCCCTGCCAAAACAGCTGAAGGGAAAGCACCAAATCCAGCTAAAGATAAGGCTCTCCTGAATTTGAGGAGTACACAGTACAAAGTAAACTGGATTGTGCAAAACCAAAACCATAAATGTATCTGTAAAAACAAAGATATTTTTCTTAGTATTGTTGGGGAGATGAAACAAAATGTGCATGAGATTTGTACATTTCAAAAATAAAGATGTATTGTATCATGAATACCGAGTTTAATTTTGTACTACAGTATTTTAAAGGAAAGATATTAAGAATATATTTATTAATGAATATGTATGCAAATGGAAAGATCCCGTTAATAACTTTGACAGGGTTCTGCAACCATTCAGATTCAAAGGCAAAAACATGCTTCAGAGCATACCAATGATTTTTTTTTTCCATAATAGCCATGCCATTCCAGGAAAGCCACAGCTGGTTTAAAGTCACAGATCAATGCTACACAGTATGGGATGCCCTACATGCTGAATCTGCAGTGTTGCCCAGCCCCCAAAAAGACAAATAACAGGAATGACTGAATCTGGATTAAAAGCATTTACCTTCTGTAATTTCTAATGCAGATCAAAAAAATGCAGTAAGTGGATTCCAACTTGACAGCATCTTACAAAATCTTCAGTCAAGACAATATAAATGATACTGGCAGGTGAACCATTCAAACAGAGCAAACACGTCTAACCACTTTTCATTTGAGATCTGATGTGAAGGATGTAGTAACATTTGATTATTTTGCTGTTCAGGCATGACTCATCCCTTCAAGCCTGCTCTTTATGAATCCAGAGGGATAATTACACAGATAAAGGTTTGTGTTCTCCATCCAGAAAACCATTGCTTATTATATTAATTATATGACATTGTTGTGTAACGATTGTACTAGAAAATAAAAAATGGTGGAGGAAGGCTGTCAAATAAATTGCAAAATGGAGTCAGAAGCTATTTATTTCAATTAGCAAAAGTATGAGTAGTCAGCCTATACCTTCAAGGCCCTATTTTGCTTCAGAATCCTATTTTTGAGATCCCTAAAGTCAAGGTATGGTTGCATCGTTACATTTCATTAGTATAAGCATCAAAAATCAGTAGTGGCATGATCTCCCAGCAAAGCAGAAGTGAGAGATGTACACAAATAGCATATTTTTAACCTCTTCCAAGTTCCAAGTATGCGCTATGCAACCCCACCACTCTGCATGACTTCCCAATAACTACAACCCTCCTTCCTCCCACAAAATTACTATAAAGGTATTCCCAGCCACCGAAAATATGTCCATTTCTGGGAACAGAATAACTAATTAAACATCTATAATGTGGTTATAATTCTGTTTTTCTTGGCATGGTAACCACTGAATATTTGTTTCTTTCACTGAACCCATACAATACATATGGATTTGCAATAGTATGAATCGTTTTTCTCTTCAGTTCTATTAGAAATCTCTAAGGCAAGGAATTTGTTTTGTAAGCAGCATTATGAAACAATTAGCACTTCCCTTAATTCACTAAAGAATTCGCGTGCGGATTACTACCATGGTCCTTTGAGACAAGTAAACTATTTCCTGTTATGAAACCACTAAAGTAACTTGAATCCTATCAGAAATGCCTATACAAGTTGTGTATTTGAGGCACATTTAACTATCAGGGATGCGTGTGATGTTAGAAAAAGGTGAATCTCACCAGTATTGCTATAATTACACCTTTGCTGCTCATTATGGTGTTAATACTTCACTAACAGTATTTTTCATCGTGGAATTTTTACATTAGTTGAAACTTCCATGTTTTGTTTTCTTTTTTTAATCTGAATGCTCTTAAAATATATGACTATTTTAAAGAAATAGTACTGTAACTTTGGATAAAATGCTAAGGTAATTTAAATTCAGTGAAATCTATTTAAGATTCTATTAAGAAGATTATGGATGCCACAAAACATTTTTTCACCCAGACCACCCCTTAAATTTTAGACAACTCCCTTGCACCTGATGTAGCCTAACTGAGGCAGTTCAACTAAATTTTATGTTGATATTACATCACTTGTGATCATTTGTATCATTTATGTTCATATACATTATTTGTAAATTCAGTGAGTTTAATGCTCAAATGAATATGCTTATGACTGCAAGGTTCCTAATACTGGTTCAATAATGTCCTAAGATTCTGTGCAATTTGAACCATTAACCTCCGACCCTTAGAACATGGGAAAAGGGGAACAGGTAAAACTACTTTTTAACAGTAAATAGGAATGGGCGTTGGTAGAAGTTACCCTGAACGCCCTTTCTATCTATGCTGCAAGAGAGCCCAGGATGGGTTGACTCCTTCCTATGACATCATTTAGCTGAGTCTGTACTAAGATATAAAAGCCAGCCCCCAGAAGAGACCCCAGCTTTGGCGAAGATAGTTGACAGACTGAAAGGTGTCTCTGAAAGCACAAATGAATACAGAAATATGACTTACCCTCTCCGGACGAATCAAGGGAGGGGCGTTCAGGGTAATTTCTACCAACGCCCATTCTCCTCCATGCTGCATCGAGAGCCCAGGATGGGACATACCAAAGCTTGCATGTCCACGGGTGGGTCCTCGTCCGGCTCATCACACTGACTGTTGAACCACTCGTTGAAGCACCCGTCTGCCGAAGGCTGCAGTTGCCGAGGAAAGGCATCCAGACGGTAGTATCTGATGAAAGGAGACGGAGATGTCCACGTGGCCGCACGACAGATCTCCTCCAAGGGTGCTTGGGTCGTCCAGGCAGCCGAAGTGGCCGCGTTTCTGGTAGAGTGCGCCATCAGACCTCGAGGAACCGGAAGGGCCGCAGCTTTGTAGGCCTGCTCAATGCAAGATTTGACCCACCTGCTAATAGTAGGAGAAGAGGCCTTGTGCCCCAAGTGAGAAGGGAAAAGGAAACAAAATGGCTTCAGACTTCCTGAAGGAGGAAGTGCACTTAATGTGTATTCTAAGAGCCCTACCTACATCTAGCGAGTGCCACTGCTGCTCTAAGTCATGGTGCGGGGCAGAAGCCAGGCAACATTATGTCCTGGGACCTGTGAAACAGGTGTTAACCCTTGGAATAAATGAGGGGTCCAGACTGAGGACAACCCTATCATCATGAAAGGAACAAAGGTCCTGTCTGATGGAAAGAGCAGCGAGCTCGGATACCCGCCTGGCTGAAGTGATGGAAACGGGGAACACTACCTTCAGAGTCAGGAAACAGAGAGACAATGTTCTAAGGGATTCAAAAGGGGGCTTTGTAATGGCATAAAGGACCACATGAAGATCCCAGGAAGGATACCTGTGAACCACCGGAGGGTGCAGGTTGGAAGCCCCTTTCGAAAACCTCCTGACTGAAGGGTGATGGGATAAGGAAGGAAGCGAACCCCATGAAAGAACCGAGGAGAGGGCCTCAACCTGCCTGCGTAAAGGTGTTGGGGGCCAAACCTTTCCCCAGATCATGCTGAAGGAATCTAAGAACCTCTGCCAACTGGGCTAAAGCGGGAGAGAGAGACCCTCCCTAAGACACCATCGGGAAGGGCCTTCCAGGTGGCATCATAGATGCACCTTGTGGGAGGTTTGCAAGATGCCAGGATAGTGATGATGACCCTTTCAGGAAGATCAGCCACCTGTAGTCACTGCCGCTCAAGTGCCACATGGTCAGCTTGAGCCACTGGGGCTCCGGGTGGAGCAGAATCCCCTGATGAAGGGAGATTAGATGGGCTGGGATCCTCCAAGGAGAAGCCACCGACAGGTTGACCAGGTCCGCAAACCAGGGCGTCCTTGGCCAATAGGGTGCCAGGAGGAGGAGCTCCGGTCATTCCTCCAACATCTTCCAAATTACTGCCGGAATGATGGGAGCGGGGGAAAGGCATAGAGGAGACTTTTGGGGCATCTGCACCGAAGGGCATTGGTCCCCTCCGCTCCCTGGCAAGGAAACCTGGTGAAGAATCTGGTGACCAGGGCAATTTGAGGAGTGGAGAAGATCCACCTCCGGCATTCCGAATCTGAGGGAAAGGTCCCTGAATAGAGAAGGAGGAATAGACCATTCTGCCTGGTCGACTAGGCTCCTGCCGAGCCAGTCAGCCTGGGAGTTGTTGATCCCAGAGAAGTGGTCTGCCGAGATCGACAACAGGTGTTGCTCTGCCCATAACACCAACCGTAGAGCCTCTCCCATGAGGGCTCTGGACCTCGTCCCCACCCCTGCTGGTTGACATGAGCCATGGTGGCCATGTTGTCCATAAGGACTAGAACATGAGAGCCAGTCACTGAGTGCCTGAAATGCTTGAGAGCTAGAAAAATGGCTCTGAGCTCTAGCCAATTTATGGGAAGGGCCTGCTCTGACCTGGACCAAGGTCCTGAGCTATCTGGCCCTGCATACGGGAACCCCAACCCAGGAGGCTGGCATCGGTGGTTATCACTAGCCTGTCTGGGACCCTGAAAAGGAGTCCCTTCCAGATTAACGGGGAACACCACCAATTGAGAGATCTCCGGATTTGTGGCAGGAGCAGGACCTTGATGGATGAGTGGCTGGTTCCTGCTCGTTGGTAGGGAAGCAGGAGCCATTAGAGTGGACAGGAGTGGAAAAATCTGTGGCTCTGGAGATATGACAGGGTAATTTGCAGATCCCGATGGGCTGCATGGATGAAGGAGGACAGAATCAAAATGTTGTCCAAGTAGCATTGGTTCCTCACTGGAACAGAAAGCAGAGATGCCATCAATGCTGCCAGAACCTTCATGAAGACCCTTGAAGCTGATGAGAGGCCGAAGGGAAGTGCTCGATACTGGTAATGGGTATTCTGATAACAGAAACGGAAAAACTGGCGATGATGAGGCCAAATGGGGATGTGGAGGTAAGCCTCCATGAGATCAGTGGAAGAGAGGAGATTGCCCTCACGAACGCTCTCTAAAGTAGAATGCAGAGTCAGCATTTTAAAGAGCCTGTATTTTACAAATTGGTTGAGAAATTTTAGATCCAGGATGGTTCGCTACCCCCGCTGAGGCTTTGGGAACGATGAAAGGCGAGAATAAAGCCCACGTCCCCATTGAGGGGGGGAACAGGTTTGAATAGCTCGGATTTCAAGAAGGAGTTGAATGGCCTGATTCATGAGGTCTTGCCTTGAAATGTCCCGAGAGACAGGACAGATCAAAAAAAAAATTGGGGGGAGGGGGTGCATTAGGAAGTCCAATTGTTATCCTGTTCTAATAGTGCTAAGCATGCAGGCATCCGCCATTGACTCCTCCCATTTGGAGGCAAAGAAGGCTAGGCGACCTCCGATGGGTGGGGAGAACGAGGGATTACTTAGAGTGACGGCAGGAATGACCCCCACCCTCCTGAAAGGGCTGTTTACCAGTATAAGGAGATGGGCGATAGTCGGCTCTCTTCCCAAAGGAAGAGAGGATTTTACGTTTATCTCTGGTTTCGATGAGATAAGGTTCCAGAGCATCATCAAAAAGCTTATCACCCGTGAATGGAACTGAAACCAGCTTCCATTTACAGCGTGACTCCGCCTGCCAATTTCTGAGCCATAATAGTCTTCTTGCTGCTACTGAAGATGCCATGGCCCTAATGCAAATTTGGTGGAATTGAGAGTGGCATCTGCAGTGAATTCCACCGCTGCGATAATCTTATTAAGGCCTTGGTGAGACTGAAGGTCAGATGTAGGCAATCTAATCTGGAGTTGGTGCAGCCACCGTATGGATGCCCACGTGAGAGTGCCAGAAAATGGTAATGAGGCCAGAACCGGAATGTCAATAGAAGGCACTGCTAGGGAATTGTCCAGGGCTGCGCTGACGTTGTAGAAACGCTTATCCAGAGAATTTGGGCGAGGACCTGCCGAAGGGGAAGCGCACTGTTCCTTGACCATGTCCAGGAACAAAGTGGGAGAAGGCAAAAACCCCTGCATGCACTACAGGCTTGGAGAAGAGTGAGTCTCCCTGGCTAGAGGGAATTCCTTGTGGCTCGGGAGCCACTTCCTCTGGTGACAGCTTGGCAGTGACCAAGGCCATGCTGAGTAATGGCCTGAAGAGAGAAGGATTGAAGACCAATGCAGAGGATGTCTGCTCTGGGCGAGAGTCCTCTTCCTCTGAAAGATTTTAGCCAAAGGTCTCGCCCTCTTCATGTTCTGAACGAGAGTAATTGTGTTCAGAAGGAGAAGCCCTTCCCTCCTCATCAACCTCCTCCCATTCTGGTAGAGAAGAATGGACCCTGAGGTCTTGAGGCCTGTGTAAATCAGGGTGATGAGGCAAGGAACTTATAGATTGAGAAGGGAGAAGGGCCTGAACCCTTCCAGAGGTCGAAGGATTTGCTTGAAGCCTTCAGCCAATCCCTGCCTAATGGCCAAAGAGACAACATCTTGGATATACCCTGGTCTATGATCAAAGGTAGAGTGGGAGTGAAGGTGGCTTCAGGCCTAGATTGAGAAGAGGTTCAAGGCCTGGAGAGAGGGGGAGGAGCATAGGGCCCAGAAGCCTGTTGGAAATAAGGCCCAGATCTGCTTAGATCCTGAGGATCTGATTGTACTGCAAAGGCCTTAGGAGACCAGGATGGAGGATGGAAAAGCTCACAGATAACTTCTCCTCCCCTGGGAGGGCTTAGCTGTGGCCCAAGGTATTACCTGAAACATGCTGTAGTTGCATTCCCTTCTGTTGAATAGTTCTGTTGAACTGCCTCTCTAGGGCTGCATGTCTGCACTCTTCTGCCCTCAACTCAGCCTGAGTTATCTTCTTAGGGGCTAGAGCTACAGAGCTACAACTACTGACTGAAAGGAGCTGAGTCAAAAGCTGGGGTCTCTTCCGGGGGCTGGCTTTTATATCTTAGTTCAGACTCAGCTAAATGACATCATAGGAAGGAGTCAACCCATCCTGGGCTCTCGATGCAGCATGGAGGAGAATAATAAACTTTAAAACATTAAATTTTCTTTCTTTTTTTTTATTAAATAAATTTTATTGATTTTACAATTAAAACAAACCAGCAACACATACATAAATGAAAGAAAAAGAAGAAAGGGAGAAGAAAATAGAAAGAAAAAAATAGAAAACAATTAAAAACATTCTCATCTTCAACAGTTTGTAAGACCTCTTTTTCATCCTTATTTTATGCCATATACACACACCTAATCCTTACATATATCTGTGTATCACTACTATGGATTTATCCTATCCTCTTTTGCCTTTTAGTGTGAAGTCTATCTTTGGTCTATCCATTTGTACCAGCAGTTCCAGTTGTTGTAGTATATTGAAGTGTCTTTATTTTTTAATGCCAAAGTTAATTTGTCCATTTCTGCACAACTTGAAATTTTTTGAATGATCATCTCCTCTGATGGAACATGAGGCTGCTTCCAACATTGTGCAAAAGCCAATCTGGCCGCTGTCAAAATGTGTATTATTATATATATCACTTTTTTTGATATTTGTTCATCAAAGATCCCTAACAGAAAGGACTCTGGTTTGAATTCGATCTGTTCTCTTGTCATTTCTTCCAGCCAATTTCTAATTTTCTGCCAATATTTTTGAGCTTCTGTACAGGACCACCACATATGGAAAAAAGTTCCCTCTTTTTTTTTTTGCATTTCCAGCATTTCGGATTCATATTGGGGTGCACCTTCGCTAATCTCGAAGGAGGAAGAAATAAGAATAAGAAACTATTTAGATGAAGTGAGGGATAAAGCAATTGGGGAAGAAATGGAAAAATTATTAAACAAAGACATTACTTGGTTTGAATTGAAATCAGCAATAGAGAACCAGAAAAACAATAAATCCCCAGGACCAGATGGGATTCCAGGGGAGCTGTACAAGGCAATAGCAGAACAAATAGGACCTCTTATGGTGGAAGTTCTTAATGACGTCTTATTGGCAGCCAGGATTCCGGACTCATGGAGGGGGGCATTGATTTCTCTGATCCCGAAGGAGGATTCAGATCCCCGATATATACATAATTATAGGCCGATTTCACTGTTAAATACTGATAACAAAATATTCACTTCTATTATAGCAAGTAGACTAAAAAGAATGTTAAATGAGCATATATATGAAGATCAAAATGGATTTCTCCCGACCAGAAAAATCAGGAACAACTTAAGAATAGTACTAGATGTCTTAGAATTTTACGAAGCCCACCCCGAAAAACAAATTGCACTTATGTTTTTAGATGCAGAGAAGGCCTTCGATAATTTAAATTGGCAATTTTTAATCCAAAAAATTTATAATATGAATTTAGGCACCAAATTTGAAAATATTATAACAACCATTTATGATACACAACAGGCTAATGTTATAATAAATGGGGAATATACCCGCCCAATAAAAATAGAAAAAGGAGTCAGACAGGGCTGCCCACTCTCACCCCTGCTCTTCATATTATCATTAGAAGCATTACTAATGCGAACTAGACAGAACCCAGACATAAAAGGATTAAAGGTTAAGAAAGAAGAATATAAGTTGCAAACGTTTGCGGATGATATGATTTTTTTCATTGAGGAACCAATAGAAAGAGGACAAAAATTGATGAATGAATTAGAACAATTTGGAGCAGTAGCAGGACTTAAAATTAATAGGAAGAAAACAAAATTAATGACTAAAAATTTAACAGAAAAACAGAAAATAGAACTAGAAGAAGTTATGGGAATACAAGTGATAAAGAAAGTTAAATACTTAGGAATATGGTTGACAGCACATTGTAAGACACTTAAGGAAAATAATTATGATAAATTGATGCAACAGGTAAAGAAGGATTTAGAAACATGGGGCAAGCTACAACTTTCATTATTAGGCAGGATTGCTGCTATTAAAATGAATATTCTTCCAAAATTCCTATATATATTTCAGACGATCCCAATCAAAGTACACAAATTTTTTTTTTGAAGAACTTAATAAAATAACTGTAAAATTTATCTGGCAAGGGAAAAAACCTAGAATAAATTTAAAGGCAATGCAGGATATGAAGAGCAGGGGAGGGCTGGCACTTCCAAATTGGGAGTTGTATTATAGTGCAGCCTCTTTAGTATGGTTGAAGGAATGGGTGAATTTAACCAATAAGAGAATATTCTTCTTAGAAGGCCATGACTTGCAAAGGGGGTGGCATGCTTTTTTATGGGATGTAGGGAAAACTAGCCAGAAATATTTTCACAGACACCTAATCAGAGACTCATTATTAACTAATTGGAAGAAAATACACTATTTAAAAATACCAATTTGGATTTCAACAATGGAGACGATGATTCACCCAAATAATCTGGATATCACTAAAATGATTAAATATAAGGATCTATTGGATACACAAAGAAATTTGAAATCGTGGCAAGAACTTCAAGAGCGGGGACTAAAAATTGATCAGTGGGCATATCTTCAAATTCAAAGTAGATATAAACAGGACAAGAAAGAATTTGGAATTAACAATAAACTCCAGCAATTAGATAAAATTTTATTAGGATCAGGCAAAAAAAATATAACAAAATTTTATAATTATTTATTAGAAGTAGAATTAGAAGAAGAAATTGTAAAAGGGAACATGATAGCCTGGAGTAGGAATATAGGACGTAGCATCACCATAACAGAATGGGAAAAGGTCTGGGGTAGAAATAATAAAATTACAAAATCGGTAGCATACAAAGAAAACGCCTATAAAATGTTTTATAGATGGCACCTTCCTCCTTCGAGATTAGCGAAGATGCACCCCAATATGAGTCCGAAAACATTAAATTTTCTTTCAATAAAATATATGCTATATTAAATCTAATAAATAATACGTAGTAATAGTAGCAACATTCTAAGGTTTTTCTGTAATTATGACGTCCAATTTTATAATTCTGCTGCCTTCAGATTATATCAATAGTAAAACTAAAATAGATTTTAAAAGACTTCCATTAAATGCACAGCTAAGAATCTAAGGCATATATCCAACTATGTCTGTCTTGAAGTGTCTTAAATTGATTCTTTCTTTCTACTTTTTTTCATTGGTCTTACGTTAGCCTAGCTTATTTGCCATAAGTGCTGCCTATATTCTTTCAACATTCAACAAGATACATCTCATTAAACCAATTAAGTTTTACTGCACCACCCTTTGATCACTAGAGCTCATACAGTTGAAATGAAAAGCTCTGCCTAAAGTTTGTTTCTTCATAAAGGAGCTCTGTGTATCTGATAAAATGAATAATATATTTACTGAAAGAGAGTATTAACTACAGAGTATTGTAGCTACTGCTACTCAAGTTTGCTAATAATATCCCATCTTGCTGATGTTATTACTTATTGTCAAAATAATCCATGAAATGAGATATTTAGTATTTTATATGGATTTGGAAGGATAGAGAAGAGGGAATGCATGCAACACTTGTGCAATACCTACAAAACACTTTTATGTTTTAACAATGGAATAAAATTATTTGTTGTGATTAATAGATATTATAACTATTGTTAAGAGGTCCCATGTCTATCAATACCATGGGAAACATGAGAGGATGGCTGGTAGGGCACTGAGCATAACCATTCTATGGAAAATTAATTGGCCTGTGGGAACAGAACACTGGCCTGCTCAGGCCATTTATTTGAAACAGCATATTTTTCTTATATTTGGGAATATATCCAAGAATTGTAAATAGCCATGTTGAAGTTTTAAGAGAAAAACAATCCAACCCTGACCCCTATAAAAAGTAAATGCATAATGTTAAATGCAAACTTCTGAAGCTTCCAGAATGCAACATCAAGTTGGACATAGGAAGCTACCACCAACTCTGCAATTTGTAACCTTTAAAATGGAGCACTGTAGCTGTGCAAATATAAATGAATTCCCTTCATGAAGGATTGCTGAATATAATTGTGTCAAACGACCAACAACAAAATTTAGGACTTGCTTAGTTCTGACCCTAAGTCAGAAGTCATGTGATCTGCCCATTCTCTTGGGTTTGGAGCAGCACAGAAATTGTGTAAAACAAATTCATTAGAGAGAGCTCTACTGTATTTTAGGTTAGGATTGTTACAAACTAAAGAAATAAGACAATATTACAACCTGCCGCATCTTCTACAAATACTCCCCTAGTCCCATTGGTATCATCTGGCTTGTGGAGGAGTTTTCAAGAGCTAGGAATGGGGGGGAAATCACTGAGTCACAACAGGAATTTCCCAGAGAAATCTTGATCATGCTGAACTGCCTCTGGACCATACAACTGTGTGGCAGTTCATCAGTTTTCATAAGCTCATTCTTCATGCTGAAAGCAATTTAAGAGTCCTTGACATAGTCCAAAAAGGACTATGTTTTATCATGACTATGATGTCCAGAACATCTTGAACTGCTCCTTATTTGGAGGAGATTCTTCCCAAATTTGCCTATCTAACCCCAGAATCCAGAGATATGCCACAGTCTGAAGGCAGTGCAGAGCATTTTTTTAAAAATGCACATCTCTATAGAGAACTCAGTACAGTTTAAAGCTGCATGACATTGTATTTCCTTCTAATAAAAACATGACCATGTTTCATGTTTTGGATTTCATATATCATTTTGTGTAAAATGTTCCTTATTTATTACATCTTGCCATAGCAATTCTGGATAACTACCACCACATAAAATCACAATGCAAAATGCACATCAGAAAAACAACAATAGATAAAATATATAACCGAGACAGAATTCAATCCACAATATAATAGTAACATCTTGTGCAAACCTTATCAAAAACATCCAAAATACACACACCTTCAAAGTTTCAAGTGGTACTGCTATGTGTACTGCCTTGAGCTTTAGGAAGAAAGGCAAGCTATAAATTTATATGCACATCCTGTGATTAGATAGTCAGGCAGCATATGAAATGCAGGGTAAAATTGTTTAATGTGCTATAGTATGGTATGAGAAAGTTGTAAATGATTGAGAAGCTTGAATAGAGAAATAAAGTACCAGAAAAGTACATAAACATAAATCATTCCCTCACTGGCTCCATCAAAGCTCATCAGATCTTTCTACAAACCTAACAAAGGACATGATACAGAGCCAAAATCTCAACATCCCTCCCAAAAAGCACTGTGACTGACAGAAGTGTACCTTTTTCATACAAGGAATGCCTTTGGAGGCTGCAAACCCCTCAACTCACTTGGGTAAGAAAAATAAATGCAAGCTAATGAATTTGAGTTGTTGCTTTTTCATGTTTTGTGTAGACTTATCTGCAGGGGTGGGATACTACCGGTTCTGCCTGGTTCTAAAGAACCGGTAGCTCTGAAGAGCAGCAGACATCGAACCAGTTCTGTGTTTGCTGCTGTTTGGCCCATCCACCCGCCTGGGCTCTTACCTGTCCTTTATTTCCTGCTTTTTCAACCTCAGCTGCTTTGCACGGCACAGCTGAGGTAGAAAAAGCAGGAAAAAAGAGGCTTTTCAAATGCTGCACATCCGTGCACAGTGCTTTTCAGCTGTCCGGGCGGCACAGCTTAAGGTTTTTTTTACACGCACGTGTGTAAAATGTAGTCACCGAACCGGTAGTAACACTGGTTGAATCCCACCCCTGCTTATCTGACTTTCTGCAACAAAAAAACCTGCATTTCAACTCAGAATCAATGGAATCCAATTACGATTATTAGTTAATACATAAAAACCAATTTAAAACTATTTTTAAAATCATACTGGATGTAGAAAACTAAAGCATCAAGCTAGAAACCAGGAGACAGTGAGTTCTAATTCCCACCTTAGGCATGAAAGCAGGCTGGCTGACCTTCGGCCAATCACTACTTTCAGCCCAATTCCCCTCACAGAGTTTTGTTGTTGTGGTGAAAATAGGAGGGGGAAGGAGCATTACATACACTCACCATCGAGTTATTTATAAAAGTAATAAAGGCAGGATAAAAATAAAACAATAATAATACAATATGTAAACTTGAGAATGTAGAAAAAGGCAGTGTAGTAGCACACAGTTTAAGAAAACAGGAACTCTTCCAATATCCTTCGAGTCATTTTGTTTTCATTTGTTACATTGCATATATTTATTGTTGTGAATTTTTAAACTTGGGAATTGTTGAATCATAGTGCTGAGGTCATACATCGTTCGCATGCAATAACCAGGAAATAAGCCCACACCTACTCATGTTTGTTTCCCGCCCACTTTCTTTTAATAGAAGAAAGACAGTCACATTTTAACTCTGAATAGAGGAAGAGAAAGGGACTAGCCTTCATACATAGTGGTAAATCACTAGTTACCACTATTAGCATAAAATAAATATGGACTTGGTTAGGAAGCAAGTTCCTTTCAGAGCTCTGACTTCTCAATAATGTCAAAAACAATTATACATCATAGTTCCTTTTGAGAGTTTATTTTTGCTTTACAAAAATACCTTGTTGTAAGGAATATTTGAAGCTTGCTAGCTTTCAAGTTGTTTTCCTCCCTCTTGCTTCTGAAAGGCAGTTCAACAGCTGCCGAACTAAATTTTTAGCTAAACTTTTAAATTACTTTACTCTTCAGCTATTGAAAACCAAGACCTCTTTAAAGAAGAAAGATAAATGGATAGCTGGAAATAGAACAGACAAAGAATAATAAATATTATGATTTGAATTGAGATGAGATAAATAAAATAAAATTAAGAAAATTTAAAAGAGAGAAGCTATATAGAAAACTGAAAATGCTAATAAGATATGGAATGGTATGCAAAATGAATATGAATTTGAATTTGTGTCTGTACCAAGAGTTTTAACCCGGGACTAAGCAACTTTCAGAAAAGAGGTGTTTTTATGTTTTGTGTTTATGTGTGTTTATGTTTTGTATGTCTTTAAAAATTAATAAAATTTGTTCAAAAAAAAGAAAATAAAGAAAACCAAGACCAAAACATTCAGGCTCAAATTTTAAAACTGCTTTCCTTAAATGAAGAGATAGCGCTTCCCAATACAGTATACCTTTGTTTGCAAATATAGTATACCTTTGTTTGCAAATATAGTGAATAGTACAATCAAATCTCTCTTGGCTGGTGTAGACTGGAATTTTTCAGTCAAATTTTAGCCAAGCCTTGGGTCCAAGCCAGGATTTTATTGTATGGGAGGTGTCTTTAGATGCCCGCATGTTTTTCTTCAGCTATAAACATGTCCATTCCTCACTTGCCTGCACTCTGCCCATCGTTACAAGTTTCGTAACATGCCAACTCAAACCTGGTTTTTAAAAACTAACACATTCTATGTCTTTCCAGTTCATGTTTTAAACTTAAATTATAGATCATCAGGCCTACAAAAATAAAATGAAGTCTGCCTCTGCTGCCCTGGGGCAAACGTTGATTAAGTTCCATTTGGTGATAAAAGGCTAATGTATAATGTAAAAATACAAGCAACACAACAAGCACCTGTAATGAATACTCTCACCCCGCCACTCACAATACACTATCAGAGTTTTGTGGATTGCTGCCCAGTCATCTGTCAGGCTTGGAGATTTGACCACAGAGCCCTACTTCTCAGTCCTGGAGACGAGCTTTATTTGCACTTTGAGAAGCTGAGAAAACAGCTTTCCTGTAATTTTTCAGAGGTGCCTAAGATACAGAGCTCGAGATATGACCCCATTCACAACCACCAATCTCTTTCTGAAAAGTTGAAACAACTAATGAGAAAGCACACACATTTGAATATGTGTAGGTTGACTACCTATTATCTTAAGCCAAGCTTCACTAAATATATAATTGGCTGGGTTCATTAAATGATTTTAATGATCACTTTAATGATCACAGGGTTCACCAAGTATCTTAAGCCATAACCTTTCTTCCCCAGCAGGCATTGGTAGGAACGCAGATTTTCCCATGCAAACTACTGTAAGAGTTCAGATTGCAGAACAGGTTTTCCAAGAAAGGCAAAGATTGGCAACTCTGATCGCCCCGCGGTTCCAACCTAGGATGAGTACAAACGGGTCAAACTTGATCCAGATCATCCTGACTATTCAGCAACCCGTGCTTTTCACCTCTTTCTCCGAGGCTGGCAAACAGGACGGCCACCCTCATTAACAGAAAGGAGGAAAATCATTCTCTAAGGAAATACTTTCCTCTTTGAAAAGGCGGAATCTTTCCTTTTCCCCACTTGGCAAAGATTCAAAACTCACACTGGTAGGAATAGAGCAGGGGTCTCCAATCTTGGCAACTTTAAGACTGGGAGTTGCAGTCCGCCAGGCTTAAAAGTTGCCAAGATTAGAGACCCCTGGAATAGAGGTTAAAATAAGCCTGCCTGCTATCCAAGCACGTTAGCTTGAATCCAATGGACTTCTTTATTGTGTTTAGAAAAGACTATTCATGTGAATTTCCTAAGTTTCCTAGATGGGCCTAAACTGCATCTTTCCATAAGATCTCCTTCCTTTCTTCCCGCTGCCGACGTCGACAAGGAGGGGAAATTCCCCACATTCATCCCAGGAACTTGCGCAACTTCTCGGCCGCAAAGCGGTCGAGGATGCTCCGTGTCCTAGTTTGGCTTCATTGCAATCGGATCGGTGCAAGTAGTCGCGTGACTACTCCTGCCCACTTTAGGAGGGAACTTGTTTTATACGTACGAAAATACACATATTCTGAGCCTGAAAGCTTGGGGGGGAGGGGGGAGAGACAACCAGACAAGAGGTCTTTAAGGGGCGTGCATAAGCGCACCAACCCGCCTATACCGTCCCTGTCTTAATGTTCCCGTATCTATTTCATGTATTAATAATCATGTTTATACTTATATATATTATCAAATGCATGCTTGACAAAATAATTAAATAAATAATTAAACTGCCCTTCTCCCTTGGAGAGATCAGCACCTCCGACTCTATTTACTGGCTGCAATTCCACCTATTCCCTTTCCCTCATCGTCTCCTTCTTCTCCCGCGCGACACCCCCATTCCACCCCCACCCCCACCCCATCTCGATCCAAGAAAGCGGTGGGACCCCCCGAGGTCTCTTTTATCACGGCGGAGCGATACATTCGCAGAGAGACGAACGGACGGATTACTTCCGTTCTCTCTTGCGAGATTGCTCCAAGTTGCGCAGCTGCCAAGATCCAGCCGGGCGCACCTTCGTCTGCGCCTGCGCAATACGCCCTGACGCTCAACTTTATATACATCGGCGTTCCGAGCGAACCTCTCAGAACGGGAAAGGCTTGGCAGGTGAGGGCCGGAGCCAGCGCGAGGACAGCCTGGAGTTCGGGGTGTCGGGTGGGGGGGAGGGCGCAGCGGTGGAGGAAAGCGGCGGCTTCTCCTCGCCTTGACCTTGCGTGAGGCCGCCCAGCTGAGGCACCGGAGGGGTTTAAAACCGGGAACGGGCGGGCAGCGTCTTAGTCGCCGCTTGGCATCGCCAGGGCGGTGGCAGAAGGCGGCCGGAGAGGGCTTCGTCCCCGGGAGGGAACCTCACCCTCCCCGCCCTTGTCTTAAAGGAAAGAGGCGCCACAGAGAACGGCGCTCTCTTGGCCAGGAATCCCAAACGACCCGGCCTGGCTGAGTCCGAGGGCATCTCGGGGTCTGCTGGGATTGAAGCCTCTTTACATTGAGGGGAGGGGTTTTCAAGCACTTGCGGACCAGTTGGGGACCAGTTTGGTGTCGTGCTTAAAGGCCAGCGCCAGTGGGAAACGCCGGTTCTCGCCCTGTCTTGAGGTACAAAGGCAGCTTGGGCCAGTCACTTTCTCCCAGTGCTGGGAAAGGAGGGCAATGGCAAACGGCTTCTCATAACCTGGCCAAGAAAACTTCATTCATCAAGAGTCAAGGCTGACTTGAAGGTACCCATACAGACAACTGAGGGTACCAGAGTTTTAGTTTTGGATCCTCCACCTTCCCCCCCCCTCCAATTTTCTTTCCTCCAATTGTTTTATTTACCAAATACGATGCTATAAAACAACCCCTTGCAATGTTTCATGGTCTCTGAAAATCTGCTTCCAAGATCACGTTAACACTGCAAAGGCTTATATTGTAAGGTAACTTTAGGTACCCTGCCAATAGATGGAAGGTTAATTTCAAGGTTAAGTTGTAGTCCGATAACTCAGTAACTTAGCAAAAATGTTTTGTTGCAATATATTTTCCAACATACCACATATTTGTATTTAGAGAAGTACGAAAGGTACATAATTCTGAATTTGTAGATCAGTACTTCCAGATATTTATATAGCTCGGTGTGGTCTGATTATATGTGGTGGTACTAAATTTGCTATCTTCTGGTAGCTGTGAAAAGATTGCTTCACACATTACAGTATTGCAAAAGAAAGGCTTTTTTCCCCCCAAGACTTAGCCTGTAGATATGTAGTGTAGGCTGTAATGTATCTCATGTATATATGAAAGCTTCAAATAGATCCAAAGCTTTGTACTTTCTAAATATGATAAACTGTATATGGTATATGAAAAAAAAAAACCTAGCATTTAACTTGAAAGCAAACAACTGTGTACATTTTTTGTGTGCATTTTAGGGTATATGAGGTGCCGATTTATTTTATGCTTTCAGCCAGATTTCTGAAAATGGAAACCATTGTTCGTCGTTGCCCATTCCTGTCAAGAGTATCCCAGGCTTTCTTGCAGAAGGCTGGCAAATCCCTTCTGTTCTATGCTCAGAATTGCCCCAAAATGATGGAAGTTGGGACCAAGCCTGCTTCAAGAGCTATAAGCACTTCAGCAACGCACTGCCAGCAAACCGAAGAATCTACTTCTGGCAATGAGAGTAAGTCTAGACTTACTAAGTTGACTAGTTTGATCTGCCATGAACAAAAATCTTTTGACAAATGAAGGCAAATATACGTGTCCCAGGATAATGTTGCAACATCAGATCTGGGTCTGAAGAAGAATAAACCTCTGCTCCCGGTAAACAACCCAGATTCGATCTTGCAAAAATCTTTTGCCTCATATGGGAAAAATGTGCTTGTATATATTGTTTAACAATTTATTCCATTTAGAAATGATCTTGGACATAAGCACTGCATTGACGCATGCTGCACTTTATTTCTTAATAAGTTGACTTGCTAATAATTCTGAAAATAATTTTTTATGTTAAGTCTATCTGACAAGTTTTGGGAAAGCAGCCTATTTAAACTTTGAACATCATTCCATGAGTTAAACTGTTAAAGGCCAAAGTATATTGTACTTTGCATCCAGCAGAAACTAGGAACAGAGGTGAAGAAAAGCATAAAGCTAAGAAAAGAGCATGTAAAGAAAGTTGGCTTGTGTAGAGTAGTATGCTGTAAAGACCTGTTTATAATCTCTTGCTTTATATTGTAAAAAATATTTTCAATAACTGTTTTGGCACTGTTTAGGCATTGAGCAATAAGACTTCTAAAGCCTGCTGATGGGAAGGAAACTTCTAGAAGCCATAAATTCAGCATTGCATTGTTTGAACTTCATAGTATGTTTATTCTTATAAGTAGATATAATTATCTAACCACTTTCTTCAGAGCAAACACAGAGCATGCAAAAGATTCTGCGTATTTATTGGCTACAATTATATGCATGCATTCAGTCAAAACAGCTGATGGGAAGTACAGCTAGTTTGAATTTTTCAAATTATTAAACTGCAAATAGTGAAATGAAGTTGTGTTTTAAATAAACATGTCAGACAATAAATAGAAAAAATATTTATAGGGAAGCAAAATAATGGACAGCATAGTCTAACAGAATTTTGCTGGATAAATCTGCTCTTTGGAAGGCTTTGAATAGAAAATATCTTCAATGCTAATAGTTTTTGAAGGAAATCCATCTTTACTTTTTAATATTTAAGGGACCTTGAATAATGCAGCGCATAGAAGCTGTATTTAAGACACTAAAAGCATACATAACGTTCTTATTAGAATGTTCTTCTTGAGGATAAGCAATATTACAGAAAGTACAGAGTCAAGAAATACCTATTCAATGACCGCTTCACATTTTTCTGTTCTGTAATGATTTTTTTTTTTTTCATTCAGAGAACAAAAACTCCACCGATGTGGCTAAGCAAAACCCAAGCAGACCCCAGCTTTTTGTAAGTGAACCATCTGCTGGTAGCCCAAGTGCTAATCAAGCTCCTGTGAGTAAATGCCCATTCTTGGCAGCTCAGGTGAATGAAGGAAACAACGTTTTCTGTGAAGCCAGCAGGGAACTCCAGGAGGATGTGGAAGAAATGCAAGCTGTAAGAAAAGGTGTGTTTCGCTTGTGGAAGTCTGAATGTCTGTTTATACAACATACACAAAAGTAGTTCTGCTAAGCAGCTTTAAAGAGAGAAATTATTAAACTTCTAAAATTGGATATAAATTTGCAACACTTTTCAAATATAATTCTGTTTAAAGTCCATGCTCATCTATTGATTCTACATACTTTTCCTTCACTAATAATTGCGGAAAACTTTGATTTGACAAAGGGAGGGCTTTTTACCCAGATTTTAAACTATAATTGAGCTCTTTTTTCTGTTGGCTTAGATTTTATGTTAGCTGATATTTATTACTCACTTGGATTAATTAATAAAGCTTGTTTTATGACACTTATTGAATGGCACTAGGCCACAATCTGAATTAGTTACATATGCCATAGGCTAAGATGTTATTATCTATCATATCCTAAATCAGGGGTATTAAACTCATCACAGCGTTGTCATGTGACATATCACAGCTTTTTTTCTCCTTCGCTAAACCGGGCATGGGCATAACGCATCCGGCCCGTGGGCCACGAGTTTGACTCCCCTGTTCTAAATGAAAGCCATATAAAATAGTTGTTGCCCGTGAGAATCCCTGTAATAGCTTATACATATCAAACAGGCTTTACATATGGAAAACTAACATATAGAACCATTCAGTAACATTGTATATAAAATCTTTTTGAATAATTCAACTATTCTGGAATGTCTTCTTAAATTGTTAATGTTACTATATTTTACTGTATAGAATTTACCCAAACACAAGAAAGTACTGTTGAGGTTAATGCTGTGGTGGATGATGAAAAGAAAAATGGCTTGTTGAAGAAATTCCAGGACATAATGTTGAAGCAGAGGCCAGAAAGGGTGTCTCATCTGCTTCAGGAAAACTTGCCAAAATGTAAGGATTAGCTTTGTTGAACCGACTGATAGAAATCAAAACCTGCAGCTTTCAATATTTTGTTAAATCTAAATAGAAATAATATTTCAGCTTGGTATTTTCATTTTTAGCTGTTTCGACTTTTCAGTATGATCAGTTTTTTGAGAAGAAGATTGATGAGAAGAAAAAAGACCACACATATCGTGTGTTTAAAACTGTGAATCGAAGAGCCCAGATTTTTCCCCTGGCAGATGATTATTCAGAATCCTTAATCAACAAGAAAGAAGTGTCTGTCTGGTGCAGCAATGATTATCTTGGGATGAGTCGCCACCCTAGAGTTTGTGGAGCTGTTATGTAAGTATTTTAATTAAAAATTAAATAATTAGTATGTAGAATTTTGCACAATCGTTTTTAAGAAGGTGACTAGATGACTTAATTTCTAGATCCTCTTTGATTATGATGTACTGTGTTAGATAAATCTTGAGGATCCCTCTTCTACCTAGTACTCATTGTTTTCTTATTATTAAATGTATTTGTCACCCATCTTGCCAAAAGCCAACCCTTTTCCCCCCTTGGCCTTCTGAAGGTCCCGTGAAAAATAGAACAGCTATATTTAATGTGTTTAAATGTTCTGTATGGCCAGTCATCTTAAACACAAGTCTGTGTAGCTCACAAAAGCAGTAAAATTCATAAAACCATAAAATCAAAACAAAAAAACCAGCATTGAATCATCCCCTGGGATGTCCCACAACCAGATAACTTCATTCTATTCCATAAGAATAAGGTGGGACAGCTGTAGAAAAGGCATGATGGTTCCATGGCAAGTTTTCAAAGAAGGACCTGAAGCTTGCTGACCCTTTCCCCTCAGGTAGGACGGGTAGATAACTTCAGGGAAAGTCAGTCACATACAAATACAGTATATTACCATCCAACTAATCATTCCCTTCAAATGTCAAGCTCTTGTATTGCTGTGCTTTTAAGAATGTTGCAAGAGATGCCCAGATTTCTTTTCCTGTGCAGAACTGATCACAGTAAAACTGTAAAATCAATGAGCTTAGCTTTAGTTGTTACTGCTTCACATCTTGTTGATTTCATTGGGTCAGCTCTGAAGCATGACCAATCTGGATTCAACCCCATGATCCAAAGTGGATTACTTGATTAAATGGGTTTTTGACAGTCCTCTTTTAAAAAAAATATTTTTTGAGACAGAACCTAATTTTGAGGTGTATTCATTAAATTCATCAAATTGGTTACTTGTTCCTTAAGATTTTGGAATCTTGGATAAAATCTGAGATAATTAAGTACTCTATAAATAATTATATAAAGTAGCATAAACCCAATTTGCAAGTATAATGTTATTCAAGTAGTTCTGATGCCACTGTTGGAAACTTTCTCACAGGGAAACACTGAAACAGCATGGTGCAGGAGCAGGAGGCACGAGAAATATTTCAGGAACCAGCAAATTTCATGTTGATCTTGAAAAAGAATTGGCTGATCTTCATGGAAAAGATGCTGCTCTTTTGTTCTCTTCTTGCTTTGTAGCAAATGATTCAACACTCTTCACATTAGCTAAAATGCTACCAGGTAAGATCTAATTTTTCCTATTATTTTGCAGGGTAAATAGTTTAAGATAATCATTCCATAGTATTTTCTTCTACAGGTAATTCTCATCTTAACAACTACAATCAAACCCAAAATTTCCATTGCTAAGGGACACAGTTGTTAAGGGAGTTTTACAACCTTTATTGCCATAGTTGTTTAGTGAATCACTGCAGAGGTTAAGTTAGTATAACAGTTGTTAAGTGAATCTGGCTTCCCCATTGACTTTGCTTGTCAAAAGTCGCAAAGGGTGATCACATGACCCTGGGACATTGCAACCGTCATAAATACATGCCAGTTGCTAAGCATCCAAATTTTGATCATATGACCACAGGGATACAATAATGGTCGTAAGTGTGAAAAATGGTCATAAGTCAGTTTTTTCAGTGCCATTTAAATCCAAACAGTCACTAAATGTATGGTTGTAAGTCAAGGATTACCTGTATTATATTCCATTGATTCCCTTTCACATGCAGTTGTTGCAAATAAGAATAGTTGCTAGTTCAAAACTATAACCTTATAGCCATAATTGATAATTTTAGCAGTTTATCAAGGGTAGATAGTAATTCCATATCTGTACTTTTTTTGCTAACTCTTCATCAGGAGCTACTTTTTAAAAATGAGGTGTATAAGATATATGCTTACATGAGTACATGCTTATGACTACCTTTAATAAAATAGAGTGTTTTTCTTGCAAGATTCTCCTCAAATCCATACAATCAAGAAAAACTTAATTTTGATAGAATCCATCTTGCTAAGCCAGAGTTCCAAAACACGAGCTGGGTATCTGGTGATATTTAGGAAACATGTCATAGCAGCACCAGTGTAACTCTAAAGCATTGTTGTCACTTTATAAAAGCTGTATTTCTAGCATGAAATTTATCTTTTCAATGATGTACCTACCCCAGATATCAAGGTCTCCCCCCCCTTTTTTTTTTTTAAATGACAACTTGGATTTGTGTAATTGTTGCCCAAAAACAAACAATGAAATCCATGTTAGATAAGAGTAATTTACTAATATCTGATTGTAGCTCCAATATTTGAGGGAGTTGGAAGAGTTTTCTTGCCTCATGATTTTTATTTGATACATAGCTAGAGGGATCCATTAAATTGCTGCTGTTACTGGGGATGAGGTATTAGTTGCCATTTGGAATCATCTGATTTCCAACTGTTAGTTGTTAGTTGTCTCAGTTCTATTTTGTAAATCAATAAATATCCAAGTTAAGAAGATCAGGCTGTAATGTTTTAAACTATTGAGTTGCTTTTATTCTTTTTTTCTTTCTTTCCTTTCCTCAGATTGTGAAATTTACTCTGATTCAGGAAACCATGCTTCTATGATTCAGGGGATTCGAAACAGTAGAGTGCCAAAGCATATATTTCGACATAATGATGTTGGTCACCTCAGAGAACTCCTGAAAAAATCTGATCCATCTATTCCAAAAATAGTTGCATTTGAAACTGTTCATTCGATGGATGGTATGTTTGATGTTTGGGGCACATGTTACTGAAACTTTGGAAATAATAATTATAACACCAAAATATAAATATAACCTTGTTTTAGGTGCAGTTTGTCCATTGGAAGAGCTTTGTGATGTGTCTCATGAGCATGGAGCAATTACATTTGTAGATGAAGTACATGCTGTTGGGCTCTATGGAACAAGAGGTGGTGGCATTGGAGACAGAGATGGAATAATGCATAAAATGGATATTATTTCTGGAACACTTGGTAAGTATATTCATATGTGCTGAAGTTTAGTTTGAAGGATAACTAAAATGAGTCAAAACAGTGTTTGATAAACATTAAATCTCCAGGGATACCCCCCCCCCCCCCCCCCCCCCCCCCCCCCCCCCCCCCCCCCCCCCCCCCCCCCCCCCCCCCCCCCCCCCCCCCCCTCCCCCCCCCGGTTGATTTTGGGTTAAATCTTACTATCTTCAGCTCAATGTTTCTGAAAATATAATTAACTTTACAAAAATCTGCTTTTCTTTTTAGATCTTTAAAGACAAGTTTGATATTTAAAATTGATGAGGTAATTGTGTAAGGACACTTGGTAGGAACAGAACTAGTAAATCCATATAGTAGAAACCAGTATTTTTTACAGATAAAATATAAGGTTGAAAATCTTTAAAGCAAACAGAGCATGGTTTGAACTAAGGGAAGCTAATTTAATCCATTTAAACTTAAAGGAAGTTTGAACTGACAGTTAGTATTGTGCAATAGAGAGAGGACTGTCGTCAACTCCACTTGCTCCTATTTTGCAATTTAGAGTTATTGGTTTACCCAAAGTATGCTTTCCTAATAGATTGCTTTACAAGTGAAGTTTGATATGTTTGCATTCTTGGGATCTTGCACAAAAGGCAGTAAAAGCAAATGAGAACATGTATTAGAGATGGCAAAACATTACACAACAATTTCCTAATTTTGGTTATAGATGACAAAAATCTAATCTTCCATGTAATGCACTTAATGAACAATTGCTACCTTTGTATGGAGAGTTCATCATGTACCAAAACTTCAAGTGAAAGCTTCACATTACTTTAATTTGAATGTAGTAAGGTTTATTTAAGGTGTTACTTTATAATATAGAAAATAAATTCAGAAATGCTTGATGGCAGTATTATGATAAAGGTACCTCCTGCAAGAAGATTTGATATTGGAAAAGTACTGCTTAAGATACCAGTTTTTGTATTATTTGGGTTGATTGAGAGATACCAAGAACTAAGAGTTCTACTTCTTTTTCCCTTTCAGGTAAAGCCTTTGGTTGTGTGGGAGGCTATATTGCCAGTACGAGTTCTTTAATAGATACGGTCCGTTCCTATGCTGCTGGCTTCATTTTTACCACTTCCTTACCGCCCATGCTTTTATCTGGTGCATTAGAGTCTGTGAGAACACTCAAAAGTACAGAGGGGCAAGTCCTTCGTCGACAACACCAACGTAATGTTAAACTCATGAGGCAAATGCTGATGGATGCTGGGCTTCCTGTAGTGCATTGTCCCAGTCATATCATTCCTATCAGGGTAAATATTTAGCATACTATGATTTTACAATAAAGTTTGGAAGCATCAGCAATTTTAGCATAGAGAAAAGACATGTCTTACAGATCATAACTTTTTGTTTTTTGTTAAACTTTATGTATTAAACCTAATACATGTATAGCTAGTTCCATTGCATAAACGAATAGGGGTAGATAGATGGTGAGAGGTGGGAGAGAGGTACATATATACAGAGAGAGAGAGTGGGATACAGATATGTATATAGTAGAAGAAATGGATAGAGGGATGGGGGAGGATTCATTAAACAGCTGATGGTGACTGGGTAAATAAACCTAATAAACCTTTTCAAGAATCATTGGATGATAACAATTTTTGATGAAAGTTATTTGATTTCTAGACTGTTTCCGGTAATGAAGAATCGTTGCATCTTTATCCAGTTGGACATGGAGAGCTAACAGCTGTACTTTGTAAAAAAAAAAAAATCACTTTGTCAACTGAGGCCCAATAGCATGCCAATATGATACCGAATAGAATGGGACCACTTTTTTCTCCTGTCATTTTTTTTTTTTCCATTAAGAATTGTGCATCTAATATTTAGCAGTTTCACAAAATATTTTTCCCCAAGAGTTCATACCACAAAAAAGAATACAGGGGGTGCATCAAGGCTGCAAATTTCCTTGCAGTGTGACTTATATATTGGGTCTGCAAAACTGAAAGAACCCTCTCTCTGATGATGGCAAGAAAACTTCTGTTCTCTTCTCCCAACTTCTTCTGGCTCTTGCCTACTTTTTCCATAACCACTTTTCTATTGTCTCTATATAGTTTATATCTCATTAGCAAAGATTAGACACAGTTATGAGGTGTAAGCATTGTTCCATGTAATGGTTGACTTTTTTACCAGAATGGTTACAGTTAGTCAAAATAAATTGTGCCTTCAGCCTAGAAACTCATCTAATCTTTTATTAACTTCAGGTTGCAGATGCTGCTAAAAATACTGAGATCTGTGATAAAATGATGAACAAACATAGCATCTATGTCCAGGCAATAAATTATCCCACTGTGCCACGTGGAGAAGAGTTGCTGCGTATTGCCCCCACACCACACCACACTCCACAAATGATGAATTATTTTATTGGTGAGTGGAAAAAAAAACAGCTTTAAGGTGTTATTCTTGACAAGATGTGTGCGTTCTTCATATAGAAAAAGTTGTCGGCCTGTATATGCAATTTCTCAGCTGTAAAAATAGAACAGTATCAATCATTCAATTTCTAAGCTGAATTTATTCATTCAATTTATGTAGTTGCCCATCTCAAATGTCATAAGTCTAGCAAGCTAAAAGTACTTAAAAACAAGAAAAAACACATAAGAAAATTATAAATAACATATATAGCAGCTAAGAAAAACCAACCAATGATAACAATATCAGATTTGTTAGCCAATAGTTTTTTATGACAAGTAGTAAGATTCTAGCTTAGCTGCACTTGTTTAGATAATTTACACTTTCTGTGATTAAGACAAATTATCATCAATACTACTTGGTGTTTTTTAGAAGGGCCTTCAATCAAATATGCCTCCTTGTTGGTAACTTGCTCTTGAATTGAACCTTCTGATGATAAGACTATGGATCTCCTGCCTCTCTGTAGTAAGCCACAAGTGTCCAAAGCACATATTTGTGTTTTGGGGCTGAATAAAGCATTTGAAAGGGTCAAAACATGTTAGTATGCTTTAACTTTTCAATTTCTAGGGAAAGCATTTGGTAGAGAGAGAATAGATTTCGGAATTATTTTAAGATTTACTCGGAGGTTTGTAAGACACACAAACACACGTTTAAATGGTAATAGTACTTAACACTTTAAAAGTAATCTTTATGTGCAATTAACTCGTTCAGAATTAAGACAACAGTGAATCTATTACTGAAAGAACAAAAGCAGTGTTTTAGGTTTTGCTGGATTTTTATCGTTAATATTTTTCACAAATTAAAGCTTACAATTGAGGAAGAAAGTAAACTTTAAATTATCAACTATGTTTTCCTTTTCTTGTAGACAACCTGCTAAGTACCTGGAAGGAAGTGGGACTAGAATTAAAACCCCACTCCACAGGGGAATGTAATTTCTGTAGTCGACCCTTGCACTTTGAAGTTATGAGTGAAAGAGAAAGATCCTACTTCAGTGGAATGAGTAAACTTGTATCAGCTACTGCTTGAAACAAATTGCAGCTTCATCTATGTTTAGAAGTCAGATATTCAGGATATATGTTATAGTTTATTATGTGCCTCTTTATGGTCTGAACAGATTTCTGGAAAATAAACTTTAAGATGATTTTTGCCAGTTCTTTATTCTATAATTTCATTTCCCATTGTCATATGGATATAAAATACATTTCTACTGATTTTGAAATACTGTATATAACAGATCCATGTTATGAATACACTTGATCTTTCATTTTTAGTAACATGGTACCATGACTTAAAGTAAATATGAGATGAGAAAACTTGTACATTTTCATTATACATTTTAGCTCTATGCAGCCACACTTTGAGGGGGATATGTACCAACTTGTAGCAAGAAGTAAAGCAGAATGCAGAAGAAATACCACATATTTAGTGCTTTGAAAGGAGAAAAATGAATGAGAAACATTGGCTACCTATTACGGGCTAGACAGAGGACTTCTTTGTATTTCAAATCTAAATCACTACAAATATATGTATGATCTGGCAGAGGAGGCATACCGCAGGTCCCAGTCTATCAGAGAATTACATTTAGCAGGTCCCAGAAAGTAGGCTTTCTATGCCAGTGGAATTTTCTCCCTCTGGACATCAGGTTAGCTACATCCCTCTTTTAACATTTCACAGGTTCCTCAAGGTCTTATTTTGTCCCTGACTAGACGCAGCTAATTAGTGTCCTAGTCAAGACATGGATAGCGTGAAGACTGTACGTAGCAGTCTGACTTTACACAGATGAAATAAGATCATGGAGCCATAGTTAGATTCCAAGTGTGCTCTATCATGATTGGTAGGCCAGGCTTCTGGCTTGGCATGATGTACTTGCTTCTACTTGGCAAAAATTCACATCTTGTTTATTTTATCTGTGCAATTTATTGCAATTCCAAAATCTATATTTGGACAATGCCTTTATTACAAGCCATCAAAAGTGTACCCAATTGTGAATAAACTTGGTATTTCTAGGGGGAAATTTTTGAAGAAAAAGGAAACAGGTGAATGGTTGAAAAGTATTAAGAACAGTAAGGGAGCAATCTTAAGTTTTACTAAGTGTTAGGCTAGAGTTCTTAAAACATAGGGTAGACTGTTGCCCCTTTCAGTAATACCTAGTTGGTTTTCTCATGTTAGATATTTATTAAAATCCTGATATTCTGTAGGTTGCCTGTTAGACAAAGTTAGATTACTAGTCTCCCAAGGAAAGTTGATGGACTTCCATATCTATTTAGAGATAAGCTTCAATGAGTTCAATGGAATTTCATCCATTTAAATAAAATGTGTGACTGCAGATTTAAGTATGTTGTGATACATCCATAAGAATTATGAATGTAATCTGGCAACTCTTAGGACCTTGAACTTCATTTTGAACTACTAGAGTACATATTAACAGATGTTTTGTATACTTAACGCAATCCTTTTTAAAATTCTTTTTTCAGCCTTTTTGGAACATGCTTCTGCTAAACAAAAGAAAAAATAGCTGGCACATACAGCTTTCATCTGCACCTGAAATAGTTTGGCCTGCTGCCCTTGGCAGAATTGAGTCAGAAAAAGAAGCCATTATTGGCATGGTGCTGCATTTTTTTTTACAGTACACTGAGGACATCTTTTCTTGCTAGCATTTTTGGGTAAATGGGACTAACCTTGTGATTTGAAACATTCCTTTTATATCCTTTCATCATTGTCTGCTTCCTGGAATGCAAATGTCATATCTGCCTCACCTGTTGATGTCCAATTAGCAATTGGGCTTTCTTATCAAAGAACTTCAATGTTATCCAATTTTTGGATTCAAATTTTTCAAACAAGGACGGGGGATCCAAAGTTAACTTTGTTCTTGCTCCCCTTCTCCTTCATCAACAGCACCATAGCTCAATGCTGAGGAAGAAACTTTGAATTAGTACAGTTGCTATGTTCTTCAGGGACTTCCCTTCTTCTAAAAGGGCATGACAGGCCATAGGCATATACTGTATCTTTTTGCTCATTCTACAAGTCTCCAGTGGCGGGGGGAGCAGGGGTCTTCTGCCTCTCACATGTTTGGTTCCATCCCTCCCATTCCTCAAAATGGGTTCTAGTTCTCCTTCCACTCTACTCTAAATCAGTAATAGATATGGTGACATCCATGATATTATATTGCGCGAAAGTGGAACAAATATTTTGAAAAATCTGGAATATATTTGATTCCTACCTTCTCTATTACTGTTCTAGTTTATTACTGTTAGAAGGTATTACATGGTAGTAGCAGAGGTGCTTGATGGTAAAAGTAAAGGTATCCAAGCAAAATGTTCCCCTATTGATAGTTTATAACAATTAAACCTTTATTTTTCAGACAGCAACTTTAAGATGTGTGGACTTGAATTTCAGTATTCCCAAGCCAGCATGCTGGACTATAAGGAATGCCCTGTAGCTGCACTTCAGAATTTTTCAGAACGCTATAATTATCTGTAGCTTTATTTCATATAAAAGTTCCCCCTAGTGGAAATGGCGACAATAGGCTTTTCTTTACAGTACATTTTTATATTCTTTGCAAGGAATTCATGTTTACAGCACTAACAGCATGTACAACATAATACATATACTTTCTAAACATTAATTAAATAATGATTAATAGTTAATCATTTCTCTTCCACACAAAAACTTACTTGATCAAAATTCTAATAAAGTGAATCAGATGCCTTATTGATTATCACTACTTTAATTCTATCAAAGTCCAAAGAAAATTGTAAAGCTTTTTGGGGTATTATTGCAATTTTTAAAAAGAAACAAGAAACAAACACACAAAAAATAAAGAGTAATATTTACACATTCATTAGTTATAAAATTGTAATAAAACAAAAAAAAATAAAAATAAATTTATTTTAAATATTTTTAAAAGTATGGTTTATTATCCAATATGAAATCTATGCCAAGGGGGAAGGGTCATTTTTTTATTAGCAGAAAAAGTAACCTTTTAAAGAATGGATACATTGTACATTTTTTAAATCCAATTTCTGAAATAGTAACATTTTCTCAATATAATTATTCTATATTCAACAAAACTAAAGCTTCTGAAAAACTGATTCCACTGTTTTGGAATATAATTCAATATAACATAATTATAACTTGAAAATGATTATCCAGACTTCTATTTTTTATATATTACAACATACTTCTAAAAATAAACCTAAACCAAACATAGCCAATCATAAGTTAATGTACCTTCAAGATTCTTACATCACCAACAGAAAAAATCCCTTTTGATAAATTCCATGAGGAATCCAATAGATTGAAAATAAACACCTTATCATGGATTAGCTTCAAAGAAGTAACATTAAAAAAAACATGTATCTGTTGACATTCCCTTCTTTATTCTCTAATTCATAAAAAATCATTAATTTTTAAAAAAATATTATAATTTCTGATATAGTTTTAATTTCAGAGACAGACTTGATCAGAAATAATAGTATTGCAGACTTCTTCAGACAATTAAACATCTGGTCTATACCGAGAAATCAACACACACTTATGTTGATTATATTGAAACTATTCTGCACTAGGCAAAAAAAATTCTGTAGTTCTTAAAATCCTTAAAATAATCATGAGAAAACTGAATTAAAGTTGAGTTAATGAAATGAAATGGAAATTTTATAGCCATCTTCCTCACACAGAAATATTGGTGAACAGAAGTCTGATTTTTTGGAATCCATTTTCTAGATTCAGAAATAGATCTGGCTTAACCAGACTCCAGAACAAACTGGAATAGATTGAATCATTTGCAGAGTTCTGGATCCAGCCTTTCAATTCAAGGGATTAACATTCACTCCACATCCTAGCAAGTCTACATAGATCGAAGTAATGCAGAATGGAATTCTGCAAATTACTTATTGTTGCGTTTTTATCCTTCCATTTTTCACTCAGGTGGTGTATGGGGAGACCACCAGGGCAGAGGCAGGAATTTCTCTTTATCTGTTCTCTAAAAAGCAATCCAGTAAAATAAATTAGGCTGAGACGTTTGAGTGGTTCAAAATTATCAGTGAAAACTGTGACACAATCCTGAATCTTTTCTCCCTGGTTTCAATGTATCCCTTTAACCATAGAGAAGCATATATGCAAATATACAAATATATAGAGGCATATTTGCAAATACTAATCTCAATAACACTTAGACTTATACGCCTCTTCATAGTGCATTACAGCACTATGAGTCAGCATCTTGCCCCCAACAATCTGTTCCTCGTTTTACTGACCTCGGAAGGACGGAAGGCTGAGTCAACCTTGAGCCAGTTAGGATCCAACTCCTGGCAGTAAGCAGGGTTAGCTATTCTAACCACTGCTCTTTAAATCCATTAAATTAAATCCATTAATTCAGGGTCCCACGGTCCGCGACCGCGTCCGAACAACTCTCGTTGGGCCGCCATCTTTTCATGAAAAAGTGCTTCCGGTGAGCTTTTCGGTAGTCACGGCCGCATCAAAAGATGGGATGTGACTTTCAAAGCTCACGACGCGGCCATTTTTTGATGATTACGGGCCTTTCATCAAAAGATGGCGGCGCCAGCTATGCTGACGGGCGTGGCGCCAGCTGATGCCGGTACCGGGCGCGGCATCAAAGGTTGGGGATCACTGCATTAATTAATGACTTTCTAAAAGCAGATTGGAAGCATTATTTGCTGACTGCGCTTACAGGCACCCTTGTCCAGTCAGACATCATCCTTTCCCTGAGCAATAGGTAAGATGTGCCCTAAGGCAAAGGTCCATTAGCTTCCGCGATAAGCTCGTCCTGCCAGATGATAGCAGGGGAATCCCCCTTCATTCTCTGCATCCTTATCCTCTTATTGTTATTCCTTGTTTTTACTTCTGGAAAAAAAAAATTGGTTTGCAAAATATGGCTCCTGCCTTGAGGCTCATCAAAGCCCTTTAAGGAAGATGGGTGGGTGGGAATTCAGCCAAGAATTAATTATTTGCCTAACTGCTCTCTTGAGTTGCGGGGGTGGGTGGGGGGAAACAGAGGTGGGTATTCAGCAGGTTCTGACCAGTTCTGGAGAACTGGTACCGGAAATTTTGAGTAGTTTGGAGAACCGGCAAATACCACCTCTGACTGGCCCCGCCCCCATCTATTCTCTGCCTCCCGAGTCCCAGATGATTGGCTGGGTCTTCTTTTGTTGCCTTGCACAGGAGAAAGGAGCTGGAAAGCAGGTTAGTGGGGTGGGGAAGGAATGGGATTTTGCAGTAACCTTCCACTCGGAGTGGGGTGAGGAGGGAATGGAGATTTTACAGTATCCTTCCCCTGCCATGCCCACCAAGCCACGCCACACCCACCAAGCCACGCCCACAGAACCCGCAGTAAAAAAAAAATTGAATCCCACCACTGAGGGGGAAAGATTCTTGGGAGCTTCTCTCTGACAGGCACCAAAAAGACTGAATTGATCAGAGAAATCATGTCCTTTGACTGCAAAGCTCTGGGTACTGCCTTACCTACTTAGCTTTCTTGCCACAAAATATAGTACCTTAAACCAGACCTGAAGAACAATAAGTTTATATACGTATATAGGTGTAACTTTATTTACTCTTAATCAATAACATGTTAAAACAGGACAGACAAAGACTTCAGAGGATAATTAGGACTGCAGAAAAAACAATTACTTCCAATCTGCCTTCCATCGAGGACTTGTATACTGCACGAGGCAAAAAGAGGGCTGTGAAAATATTTGCAGACCCCTCACATCCTGGATATAAATTGTTAAAACTTCTACCCTCAAAACGACACTACAGGGCATTGCACACCAGAACAACTAGACACAAGAACAGGTTTTTTCCCAAAAGCCATCACTCTGCTAAACAAATAATTCCCTCAACACTGTTCAACTATTACAAAGTCTGCACTACTATTACTGTTAATCTTGCCATCACTCCTTATCACCCACCTATGACTGTAACTTTGTCGCTGGTATACTTATGATTTATATTGACTGTTTCCTAGTATGATTTGATTGCTTATTGTAACCTATGACTATCATTAAGTGTCATACCTCATGATTCTTGACGAATGTATCTTTTCTTTTATGTATACTGAGAGTATTTGCACCAAGACAAATTCCTTGTGTGTCCATTCACACCGGGCCAATAAAGAATTCTATTCTAAAACAGGTTATACATGTAGTCCTTGATTTACAACAGCCTTTTTGGTGACAATTTGAGTTACAACAGCACTGAAAATAGTGACTTATGATCTTTTTTCATACTTAGCGACTGTTGCAGCATCCCCATGGTCACATGATCAAAATTCAGACACTTGGCAACTGACTCATACTTATGACGGTTGCAGTGTCTTGGGGTCATGGGATCCCCTTTTGCGACCATCTGCAGAAGCAAAGTCAATGGGACAGCCAGATTCGCCTAACAACTGCAGCGATTCACTTAACAATTGTGGCAAGAAAGTTCGTGAAACAGAGATAAATTCACTTCACAAATGTCTTGTTTAACAACAGAAAATTTGGCTTCAGTTGAGGTCGTACGTCGAGGACTTTCAGTATGGCATTTGTGTAACCATGGCCCCAATATCGTTTGGCTTATGGAACATGACATCTAAGAACAACGAGGAACATAAAGTGTATGTGAGTTTATAAAGATCAATGACTCTGATTGCCTGTAAACTACACATTTACCACTATGCTAAACTATGGCGTGTTTTAACCAGGTTCTCCTGAAGACACAAAGCTGGATTTAAAGACTGTTAAGCTGAAACTAAGAATGCTACAATAAGGACTAATACAGTGTACAAACCCAGAACAGGCAGTCCTTAACTTATAACCATTTGTTTAGCAACTGCTTGAAGTTACAAGGACACTGACAAAAGGGACTTATGGCCAGTTCTCACAGCTATAACTATGGCAGATCCCCACAATCACATGACCAACATTCAGGCACTTGGCAACTAGCTTGTATTTGCAACAGTTGCAGCATCCCTGGGCCAGGCAATTGCCAGTTGTAACCTTTCCAGTTGGCTTCTGACAAGCAAAGTCAACGGGGGAGGAAGCTGAATTCACTTAATGACTGCATGATTCATTTAACAACTGCCTTGCTTAGCAATGAAATTTCTGCTCCCAAGTTGGGATTGTAAATTCAAGATAGCCTGCACTGTGTAGGATGCATAAGAAACCATTGGTTACATTCATGCAGCGTGCTGCCTAGAGTCATTTTAGATCCAGTGAATTCTACAAACCCAAAAATCTGATCGTTCAGAGTCAGAAGAGGAACCATTTTAGTCTCAACATGCAACGGGCCAATCTTCCTCTGGCCAGGTCAGTCACTTCTGCAGTGTTGGGTTGCACTGTCTAATCAATTCTACCAAAGAAGTGAGATTGGGAGGAAGAGCAGCTGAAACTACAAGTGATTACATTATATTATAAAATCCACTGGCAGTCATAGATTTTACCATCCAAGTGCTGATTGGCAGCAGCCCACAAACTATGGCTGGTCTCCCTTGCTGTACCTTAGCAGTAGGTATACCCAAGGCAAGGCATGTATGAATGCATGGAGTTCTCGGCCAATCAAGGCTGCTAATTTATGTAAGAAGAAGGGCTGTTGATGCAACAAAGCCTTATCAATACTTGCCTTGCCAACAAGGACTTCTGGAGTACTGAAGATACCAAGGCAGTGATCAGGGACTCTGTATTCATCTCCAAGGCTATCAGACTTATTGTCTGGGTAAATTTGCCACATTGCTCATCTAATGGCACTTTCTGGGCTAGTTTTATATTATTTTATTTATTTATTTTTATTTGTCAATTGCTTACAAGATAACAGGTATAAGTAAAAACATAGTTATGAATACATGGATACATATTAAGAAAAATTTAAAAAAATATAAAAGAAACAATAGGACAGGGACGGTAGGCACGTTGGTGCGCTTATGCACGCCCCCTACAGACCTCTTAGTTATGAGAAAAGTTATGGAACAGAAAAGAAAGTTTAAGAAAATTAACTTTGTTTACTGGTTTCGTCAAATGTTTATTTAGAGTAGTGAAATTTAAAAAAAAAAAAAACATTAGTAGAGCAATTGCTTAATATTATAGTGGATTGTTCAATTTGGTTTTTTTCCCCAGCCTACTCCAATATTTTAGTCAGCAGAGGGCAGTGAAGGGTTATCCCTGAAAACAGCAACCTTCGGTCAGAGTAATTGAGAGAATCTAAACTCACAAATGAAGGTGAACATACATGTCCCAGGACAGTGTTGCAAGGATCCAATTTGGATCGGGTCACCAGGACCAGAGGTTTAGTTTTCTGACCTTTTGTGGAGCCTGGAATGGATCTGATCGTGCAGAATCTAGTATCTCACCAATGGCTCTTTCCAGCACTCAGTATCAGTATGGGAGAGTTGTTAGAAAGAATATACACCTTGGGCGCTAACCTCACAATCTATACCAGAGCTACAAGTGGTGCAAGGAGCCATGGAAAGATTCATGCTTGGCATTACAAGACAAGATAGAAAGACCTGCACAAATGAAAGTATATGATATAATCGAGAGTAAAAGAATTGCAGTGGAAATGGGTGGTCATGTAGCAAGAAGAGCTGATGGCAGGTGGATCAAGGCAGTTCCAGAATGGATCCCACTGGATAAAAAGCACCCACAAAAGAGACTTGAAACAAGATGGATTGACAACATCAGCAAGTATTGCAGGCCCAATTGGCAAAAGAAAGCTCAGGTCTGTATAGGTTGGAAACCTGCAGAAGAGGCCTTCACCCTGCAGTGGATAGACAATGGCTAAAATGATGGTGATGATCGATGTAGAATGAGGTAGCAGCTAACTGCTGCTAATTTGGAAAGGAGGGAGGGACTTTAGAGGCCCCTCAAGCACATCAAAACAACAATGAAATGCAATACAAAGAAATAAGAACAAAACAGCGCAACTTAACCAAATCAACAACACACAAATATATACCAGTTACAAATGTAGACTTCGCAACAGCTTGTCTTCTTTTACTATTTTTCATTCTGAAATCTAATCTTGGTGGTTTGAGCTTCATAGTCAATGTTAAGATCAGATAGGCTTCAACCAACAGATTGAAAGAAAAGCAAAACAGCCATTAAACTTGCTGAGAGTTTGATTCCTTTCCTTTCTAAAGCAAATGAATAGAAACTGGCTATTCTGCCACTTGCTAATCCCCATCTTCATTCCTCTAAAGCAGCGGTCGCCAACCAGTGGCCCACTGGTGGTCCGTGAGAATATTTTGGTGGTCCGTAGAGAAATGTCACTCCAAAGCACCCCCCCAAAGCAATTAATCCAGGCTGCGGGGGAACACAAGGGTGTGCCGCCCACATGGCTCAGGAAGACAAGGCTTGCATCCCTTGCATTAGGAAGAACAGGAGGTAGTGAGGGGAGCGGGGTAAGGGCGGAGGGGGGATCTTGCCTGGCCACGGGGTTGCTTCTTTCGCCTTCTGCTTTTGGCTGCACGCAAGGAAAGCAGCAAAAGTCTTTCTTTGCCTCCCCCAAACTCTGCCAGAAATGAATCTTTGGGACCCTGCAAGGCACCCTGCTCCAAGAGGCTGCAAAGAGTCGTTTCTGGCAGAGTTTGGGGGAGAGAAAGAAAGGCTTCTGCTGCTTTCCTTGCGTGCAGCCTGAGAACGGAACTCAAAGCAGGGTAGGAATGTGGCTACCTTGGAGGGGGTGGGAGTGTGTGAGGGAGAGAGAGAAGGAGAAAGAAAATCACCAGCCTTCAGGTTAGATCGATCTCCCTCCCCCCCTGTAAAAATGGAGCTCAAAGCAGGCTAGGAATGGGGCTGCCTTGGAGAGAGTGGGGTATGTGCAGGATCTGTGTGTGTGAGTGATCCAACGCTGCTGAAAAATTCACGGGGGGGAGGGGGGATTTGCATGTCTCTGTGTCTTTTCTTTCCAGCCTCAAGGTGGGAGGGGTGGAAGGAAGAGAGAGACATAGAGGGAGAGAGAGAGGGAGCAGGAGCGGGAGAGGGAGAGGGAGAGAGAGAGAGAGAGAGAGGAGGAAGCAATCTATCGCTGCTGGGGAATTAAATTCACGGGGGGGGATTGCATGGCTTGACTGCTACCTATATCAGGAAAATGTTAGATAGTACAGTGCATTCAAATGTTTGTCCTGTAATGACTGGAATGAAAATGAAGTGGAAATGGGTATTTCGTGCTTGCTGACAAACTTTCATAAGTGTGAAAGTATAGGGGGGGGGGATATTAGTTACACATTACTCTTAACAAAGACAAAATACCAGGATTTTGGATCCCCCCCAAACACAAAGGATGAGAGAAGCCCTTCCTTTCCCTTCGCTCTGCGCCAGAATTCCCATTTATGTTTAATATAAAAAAATAAAATTTTTATATTAAATGTATTATCTTTTTAAAAAAAATTCGTATTAGTGGGCTTCGGGATTTAAAAGTATGAGTTTGGTGGTCCCTGAGGTCCAAAAGGTTGGTGACTCCTGCTTTAAAGCATCCTGCTCTGATGCTTTTTATGCACTGCAAGGCATTTGGGAGAACTACAGCAATCTTTTCCATTTCGGTGATGGTCACTTCCTGTCGTTTGTCATCCAACATGAGACCTCAGGACTGGAAAAATTGGATTGTTTCTATAGATTAGGCAAGTGTGAGCTAGACTGTTGCAAGCATTGCTACTGAAATGTCATACGATGTTCGTTTCTGTGCTCGAAAACACGTTATTTCTAATATACGCAAGGTTTCAAAATGTCAGAGACACACCACCTAAAGATCAAATGGCTTGGGTTGCCCACCAAGCTTAAATTGCTTATTTTCTGAATCTGAAATGAGACAACGAATCATAAACTGAACAAACAGTCTGAGTGGGCCCCATACAGCGATGGGGGAGGGGAGGAGGAAGAGGTGGAAATTACGCTTCAAATTAACCAAAATGTTGGCGTATTGTATACTTTTTCATACTAAGTTTTTAACTGGGACCCAAGTTTGTTGTGCAGAGAAGTCCAAAATCTCTTTAAACATGTCACTGGGAGATCTTGTGCGTTCTTTACCAACTGGAACTTTTGATAAACAGCCACAGCAATCATGTCACGTGTCAGCTATTCGTTTATAATTCAGGGGTCTCCAACCTTGGGAACTTTAAGGCTTGTGGACTTCAGCTCCCAGAATTCCTCAGCCAGCTTTGCTGGCTGAGGAATTCTGGGAGCTGAAGTCCACAAGCCTTAAAGTTCCCAAGGTTGGAGACCCTGGCTATATGATTTTTTTAAAAAAATGTACAGAACTTAATAGTATGTTTACCCAACTTCTAGATCGCTGAGCTAACCCCTCCAGCCATCCTGACTTCTAACCCAGGGAAAGATAGCCGAACAACCCTTGGAAAGTAACGGGGTTCAGGCGTCTGTTTCATGAGCTTGGCAAACTCTCCGGAGCTGGACTCTTGGGGAGTCCCAAAAGACGACCCCCCCCCCGGCTGGAAGGCGGTGCGGTGGGTTTCCCGTCTCCCTCTTTGCCCCCCCCCTCCCCCTGCTTCGATGCGCGAGTCCTGGGACATCGCGGGGCCGCCACACCTGACGAGGCCGGGGCCGTACAGTTATCTCCACCCGCCGATGCCTCTTCCTGCTCAGTCAGATCTGAATCAGCGAGGGAGGTTTTCGGGGCCAGGTGGGTCGAGGCGGTGGGGCGTGGCCTGCAATGGCAGGGCGTGGCCAGCAGGTGAAGGGGTGGCCGAAGGTAAGTAGCCTCGGCATGCCTGGGTTGCCTTTGGCAGGCAGAGCGGTGGGGCGAGCGGAATGTCGCGATTCGGAGGGATGAGCGGGCGGCAAAGGTAACTCGGCTTCCCTGAGGGCGCGCGGGACAGGCGTCTCCTCCTCCTCCTCCTCCTCGTTGGGTCGGGAACTCTCTCTCGTTCCGACTGATAAGCCCCCAGCCCCGGTTTTATCCTCCGAAGTGGTCAATGACTTCTTTGTTAGCAGAAATGTTTCCACCGTGCCGTCGTTTATCCTCTGGAGGGTAGCTGGGATCTTTCTGCAGGGGGGGTGGGGGTCGGCTGTTTTACACAGGCTCGCTTTTGTGAGGCGAGTTTTTCGGGAGGGCTCTCCGCTCCTAATGCCGGACTACAGTTCCCATCGTTGCCCTTGGGCCAATTCATCTAGGGGGCAGCAAGTAGAGGAAGCCGAGCCACCGCCTCCTCCTAAAGAACATAGACCCGGGTTTCTCTCTCTCCCTCCCTCCCTCTCTCTCTGTGTGTGCTATATGCATATTTCTATCGAGATTTGGGTGTGTGATTGTATATTGTGTTGGCAGTCTTTCACCCAACTCTTCTTTCTCACTTTCCCACCCTTTCAAGAAAGCTTTTGCTCTGTTGTTCCTGGTCCATGCATCCAAACCCTCGGCCTCCTTTGCCGAGAAGACACGGCATCCTTGAGCCTGTACAGTTGTGGGACCAACTTTGACAGCCTCCCTGAAATGGTGGTGGGGTTGTTTCTGTTGCGACGGAGGCTTAGCAGAATAAGCACCTTATCCAGGGAGGGAAAGATTAAAAATGGTGACCGACCCAGATTGGATCCTGCAAGATTAAAAATGTGTAAGGGGAACATCTGGATGTGGGCTTGGACAACCCCTGGTGATATTTGAAAGAAAAGAGAAGGTTAGGTGCTGCTCTGAATAGCCCCAATCTCCTTGAGTTTGCTCAACTGCTGTTACTAAGCCCCCTTCTCATCTTTTGTCTTTAGCAAAAGATCTTTTCTCTCTAGCTTTGAACTTCTCCAAGTCCAGGGTGTGTAACATTCCAGCATTTCATCTTCCATGAAGTTCTTATGAAGAGACATTAAGTGCAGGAGAGTCAGAGAGAAAGATGGAAGTTTGCCCTGTGGACCTGGAGTATCAGATCAGATAAATAGAGTTGGAAGGGACCTTGTAGGTCATCTAGTCCAACCCCCTGCCCAACCCTACACCATTTCTGACAAATGGCAGTCCAATCTCTTCTTGAAAGTCTCCCACAACTTCCGAGGACAAGCTGTTCCATTGGTTGATTGTTCTCACTGTCAGAAAGTTTCTCCCTATTTCCAGGTTAAATCTCTCCTTGTTCAGTTTCCATCCATTCTTCCTTGTCTGGCCTGGTGGTGTTGAAGCACCACTGCAAAGACAAAGAAGGAAAAAGGGAATCCCATTTGCTGCACATTTCCAAAAGGAGCTGGTAGATTTGTGGTGTGAAAAACCAAGAGACAGCCTTCCATGGGGTTATTTATCTTCAGCTAATCACCTCAGCTTTCTGTGCACAGTATTTCCACTCCATATCTCCTGAATGTGGAGGGTTCCCTTTCTTATAATTATTGGTGGTGGTTTTCCTCTCGCTTAAGCCATCACCATCAGATCTCTTGGAGTCCAACATCCCTGATTCCTACCTAACTTGAAAAGGAGAGTTTTGGTTGGGAATGGTGACAATTAGTATAACACATGTGGGGGACATCTGGTTTGAGAAAGCTGCTCTGAAACTGTTCTGCAATATAGTACCTGGGCTATTAGATCATGAGTTTATTTGTTTTTAAATTAGCTGATGATGCTATGTGGATGACGCATGGCCCCACTGAAATATACTGGTAATTACCAGATATTTGTAATATGCCCTTGTTTGCTAAAACAATTGGCCCCAATTATGCTGTGAAATATAATGTCTTTAGAGAATGTCATTTTTTTTCTCTTTCTTAAACCCTACCGTTGTTCAGAAGCCCATTGTTAAAACATTGCAAATGTCTGTGGGAATATTACCATGCAATGAGTGAATAGTCAAAGAGAGAAGGGAAGCTAGTTCAACATTACTCACCTTTTGGTAAATCTCAGGCATATAGTATGTTGATCTAGTCACAGAATGTTTATTGTGCCACAAGCCACAAAATGGTTTGTAAAGGGATTGGAGGAATTGAACGCAACTCAATTTTTAATGTGGTCTGAAAGTCATCGTCTGAATAGTTCTTTCTCCAGATGTGTCGAAGTAGTTGGGTCCTTATAGTGGGGGGACAAGATAGTGCTTTTCATGTACAGCAACAGCTGTATTTTCCTCCACTGGTGGCTCAATATTATTTCCATACAAGTGATGGGATTGCATCCTCACAGTTAGCAGAAAGATTGGGCTTATGTTTAATAATGCACCAGTTAGCAAAAAGATTGAGCAAATATTTAATAACAATTGTTTAGCTTGGAGACCATAGGGAATTGTGAGCACCACACAGCTCTGTCCACTTACTTCACTGCTGTTACCCCAATCCAGCATGTACTGCCTGAAGCCTCTGCCACCCTAGGGCCGCCCTGAAATATGTGATGGCTTTGTTATTGGATTTGGAATGGAAATGATTGACAGGTCATTGATTAACTTTGTCATTTTGCTTTAATATTGTTACTCAAACTTATCTGTATGCAACATTAGGAAACAAAATTGCTTCAAATATGACTAGCAATTGTTTCAGCTAACTTCAAAGTGCTATTGCTAGGAGCGCAAGGGTCTTGGGTTCTAAAAGAAATGGACTGGGAATGTTTGTTGTAGATTCCAACCTGTGCTTGACTTGTTCAGACAATAATTCTATGCTGGACTTGTTCAGACAACAGGAGTTCCCACTCACTTGTCACCAGATCTTGATTCCTAATGCAAGACATGTGACAAAGGTGGGAGCTCCTGTCATAGATAAATATATTTTCTGAATTCTGCTTGGAGGGGAATCAACTTTTATTTTCAGCATAAGCAAATAACACACTGTCACTTTGGAAAGTGGCTACTGGTTGTTCAAATTCCATTTTGTTGATCTGTTGACTGTTCTTCCACAACTCTGTGTCCTCTTTCACTATTATTTTGTTATACTTTGTGAAGAGTGCGGTAGTTATGAGTGTATCTTGGACTGAATAGATCCATTTGGTTCAGCACTGTCTACTGAAACTGATGCATGGGTGTCATACTCGATCATGCCCTGTGGTGGCTTTTTTGCCTTTGCGGAGCCGGGGAGGGCATGGTCTGTATCAACGGTGGGATTCAAAATTTTTTACTACCGGTTCTGTTGGCATAGCTTGGTGGGCATGGTGTGGTTTGGTGGGCATGGCTTGGTGGGCATGGCGGGGGAAGGGAGGGACTCAGGAGGCAGAAAATAGATGGGGGCAGGGGGCAGTCAGTTCCGAACTACTCAAAATTTCCACTACCGGTTCTCCAAACTACTCAAAATTTCCGCTACCGGTTCTCCAAACTACTCAAAATTTCCACTACCGGTTCTCCAAACTACTCAAAATTTCCACTACCGGTTCTCCAAACTACTCAAAATTTCCACTACCGGTTCTCCAAACTACTCAAAATTTCCACTACCGGTTCTCCAAACTACTAAAAATTTCCACTACCGGTTCTCCAAACTACTAAAAATTTCCACTACCAGTTCTCCAAACTACTCAAAATTTCCACTACCGGTTCTCCAAACTACTCAAAATTTCCACTACCGGTTCTCCAAACTACTCAAAATTTCCACTACCGGTTCTCCAAAGTACTCAAAATTTCCACTACCGGTTCTCCAAACTACTCAAAATTTCCACTACCGGTTCTCCAAACTACTAAAAATTTCCACTACCGGTTCTCCAAACTACTAAAAATTTCCACTACCGGTTCTCCAAACTACTCAAAATTTCCACTACCGGTTCTCCAAACTACTCAAAATTTCCGCTACCGGTTCTCCAAACTACTCAAAATTTCTGCTACTGGTTCTCCAAACTACTCAAAATTTCCTCTTCCAGTTCTCCAGAACTGGTCAGAACCTGCTGAATACCACCTCTGGTCTGCATGTGGCCAGCCCACAGGCCACCACTTGACAGGCTTCCTCTAGAGAGAATGGTCTTCCCTAGAATTACTGTCTACTACAGCTAGGCCTATGTGTAAAGTGTTGAAAGGGATTCTGGATTACAAGGCAAGACTTCTAAAGGGACCTGCTACAAAGATCACTACCTTGAGCTCAGAGGTTGCAGACTGAAACTTGCTATCATGGAGACCGAGAAACATCATGTTCAAAAAGCTGTCCAGAATTGCAACCAATCAGAATAAAACTGGAAGGGACCTTGGAGGTCTTCTAGTCCAACCCCCTGCTCAAGCAGGAGACCCTATACCATTTCAGACAACTGATTGTCCAGTCTCTTCTTAAAAGCCTGGAGTGATGAAGCACCCACAACTTCTGAAGGCAAGCTGTTCCACTGGTTAATTGTTCTAATTGTCAGGAAATTTCTCCTTAGTTCTAGGTTGGATTTTTTTCTTGATTCGATTCCATCCATTGCTTCTTGTCTGATCTTCAGGTGTTTTGGAGAGTAGATTGACTCCCTCTTCTTTATGGCACCCCCTCAAATACTGGCATACTGCTATCATGTCACTCTTAGTCCTTATTTTCTCCAGTTCCTGCAATCGCTCTTCATAGGTTTTAGTTGGCAGGCCTTTATCTTAGTTGTTCTTCCCTGCACTTTTTCCAAAGTCTCAACATCTTTTTTGTAATGTGGTGGCCCAAACCGGATGCAGTAGTCCTGGTGCACTCTCACTAGGTTTTATAAAGTGGTAGTGACACATCAAGTGAATAATTCTAAAATTGCAGCTGCAATTTGTATATATGTCTAACAAAGAATAAGCCATCCCATTGAATACAGTAGGATTTAAGAAGATAAGCTGCTCTTATGGAACAGACCCTGGCCCAACTAATCCAGCAGTCTATTCTCATGGTGGCCAACCAACTATAGAAGGAAAACCACGAATCTCCCAGCAGATGACCTCAGAGATAGTCACACTGTCTTCAGGGCTGATAGTCATTGATCCCCATGACTTCCAGGAATTGTTCCAATTTTTTTTTTTGACAGTGACATTGATTGTGTTCATATAGCATGCTAAGCTGGGTTATTATAACACCCAGCATATTGTTTCAAGTAAAGCTTGACTCAGCCTGGAATTAACAGGGAACATCTTAACCATACCATTTTTTTCCCTGCAAGATCAACTGAAATGCAATCTTCCAGGTCCTTGAGGTTTGAAAAAGCCGACCTTTCTCTTCCAGCCTCTTCCCAGGCAAAGAGCAGCTGCAGAATGATTGTGTCATGTTTCTATCACGGCGGCTCCTCATCCTTTTTGAAATGCATGAGATCATGCAGGTGTCAAAAGGCAATGGTGGTTCAGAAGTGCAATGGTTAAAGCAGGCTCAACTGGATTGCCTTACTTCTGCTGTTAGTAAGGTAAAGGTGAAGCGTCCTGTTTATGGGATCTGCATGGATATCAACATGTTTCCTGACAACAGTTCAGAAGTGTTTTGCCATAGGCTTCTTCCAAGATGTTTTTCAACCTTCCAGCTAACTAACAGCCCTGGTGTTCCTGATACCCGCCCAACCAGGGATTGGGATCAGACCAGTATAACTACCGGTGTCGCGTGAGTGCAATTTATGACCTGCTGAGCTGCCCAGACAGCTGAGCAGCATTCTGTGCAAGTGCACAGCGGTTGAAAAAGCCCTTTTCCCCCCTGCTTTTTCAACCGTAGCTGTGTCGCGCAAAGCAGCTGCTGTTGAAAAAGCAGAAAATAAAGGTCAGGTAAGAGCCCGGGCAGGCGGGTGGGCCAAAACAGCAGCAGACATAGAATCGGTTCTATGTCTGCTGCTCTTCAGAGCTACCGGTTCTACAGAGGTGGACAGAACCGGTAGAATCCCACCCCTGCGCTCAACTCTTAACTAACTTGTCCAGATAAAGTTAGAAATCTACTTTCTACTATCTACTTTCTCCTTGAAAGATGGCAGAGAGCTTGATTCCCCCTCCCGTCACTCATTAAAATAACATTCTTCCCTCCCTGAAGTGGCAGAAAACTATACAGGCATATCATTGACTGGTCACTATCTTCCCTCCATTTCATCTCTTCTGGTGTTTGTCCTGATTTGGGGATACTAAAAGGGTGTGCTAACAAAGCCACTGGATAGACTCTCGAGCCTTGCTGCCTTCCACTTTCTGAATATCCTCATCAGAGGGGAAACTATTCAGCAGTCACAGCAGAACTGTGATTGGTGGATGATTTTGGCAGACAGGTAGACCTATTCAACGTGCTTCCACACAGGAATGGGGTTTGGCAGGAGGGTTCATCCCAACAGAAGAGAATATCTGCGATTCAGGGTTGAATTGTTGAGTCCTTGGCACTCTCCAAGCTTAGTTGTTTGCCTGCAGATGTTTCATTTCCTAATTATGTAACATCATCAGTGCCCCTGTGCAGACTGAAAAGTGTGTTCCAAGCCAGTTCTTCCCAATCTACTGAAGAGCAGGCTGGGGGAGTCTCACATAAAGCAGGAGAAGTGACTTTCCCAGTTTACCTCATCAAATGGCAGAGGGTAATGATCCATGGGCTTTAGGAAGTAGCACCCTGAAGGACAGTTCAGTTTTCAAGAGCTAGACATTCAAGAGCTACATTCCAAGACACAATGTTTGGAAAGTTTTGCCTAAGGAAGAGAGGAGAGGGCATAGCTGGCTCCAGCCTACAGTAGCTAGTAGGTGTTGGATTGATTACATCTTCTGTAATTTGGTGCAAAATGCCATAGATTTATATCATTTTAGATGTGACGGAGTGCTGTTGGTTTAAAAGGTAAAACATACCTTTAAATACTGGGGCAACTAAGGAAGATTTTAGACTGACTCAATACGAGAAGAGTTCAATATAAGATGGACAGCTATGTAAATGTATGTAAAGCTATGTAACAAACAAAACAGCAGAAACAAAACCAACCAACCAAAAACTGGGCATGTGTGTTGCATGGTTACATGCAAGTCTGGAAAAGAAGACTTGTTGTTTTTCATCTTCAACCATGCCTACTTCCATCTCTGCTGTACAAAAGTACATATACATTTTATACAGACCTAGGGTAAATCTGTTTTTTTTAAACACACACACACACACACACACACACTGATTTTCAGTGTCCTATATAGGTTGAGTCTTAAATAATCTTCAGTATCACCGTTCAAAAATTCACAGGCATTTTTAAAAATAACATCATACTTTAATGGTTTTCCTAAGTCAAGTCAATGTAAGCAATTTCAATCTGAATAAGAACAGGCTTAAATACTGGATATTATAATTTGTATAGTGGCTTAAGGAGAGAAACCTCAAATTGCTGTAACTGTTCTTTCAGTGAGTAATGGAGCAACATTTTTCTTTTCAAGGATGATTTTCCTCAAGCCGCAAAAGAATTTTCAACCTGAATGGCTGGGATTCATGTAAACAACTTTATGGGTTCTTGCTGAAAAAAAATCTCTGTGCAATTCTATGAAATTAGTTAAATATCTATCAGAACCAATCTGATGTTGAAGTCACCTAGGTTTTTATGTACACTGAGAGCACATGCACCAAAGGCAAATTCCTTGTGTGTCCAATCACGCTTGGCCAATAAAAAATTATATTCTATTCTGTTCTATTCTGTTCTGATTCTGTTCTGATTCTATTCTATTCTATTCTATTCTATTCTATTCTATTCTATTATTCTATTCTATTCTATTCTAAAAGTAAATCAACAGGCAAGCAGTTCAGAGTCACTTTGAACCACCAGATGGGTGATGAATAAATTTGAAAGAAAGAAAATTCTACCTATTATCTTTCCCTCCTTCTCTTCCTTATGCCACCTATCTTATACTGAGCTTCTTCTTTACCCCTTCATTTACATACATACCCTCCAATGTAGTCCCAGGCCAAGTGGCAGAAACACTCAGCTCTTCTGGAAGGCCAGAAGTGTGAGACCAGACCCCACCTCCAACAGGATAAATAGTTCAGATTTTGCTTTGACAGTGGCCACAGCAGAAAGGACTCTTCTCCTGGATCCTGCCAGCTGAAATTCTTTGGCAGATGGGAATCTGAAGTACAGCCTTTCTGCTGGAACAAGTGGGGCGGACTGAGCCCCTTAGGATGAGACAGCTCCTCAGATATCAGAGATAAATTCAAATGATTCAATGTCAAAAGAGATTTGCTTCTATAAATAAACATTAAGTTATTATGAAGTCCTACTTCACACACACACACACATGCTGTGTTTGTAGCTGATGACATGGTGAAGAATTTCTGCACATCTGCATAAACACATTTTCATGTGAATAGTTAGGAAGTCTGCTATTCAACAGAATAGAGCACGAAGAAGAAATATTATAGCAGATTGCTGTCAAAATGCAGTCAAA